>NW_007245638.1:1930040-2008622 GCF_000164805.1 Carlito syrichta
CCAAAAAAAAAAAAAAAAAAAAAAAAAGACTAAAAAAAGCATTTCAATAAATGCAGAAAAAGCATTTGACAAAATTTCACACCTATTCATGACAAAAATGCTCAGAAAACTAAGGAACAAGGGAAACATCTGAAAACTGAATAAAGGACATCCACGCAATACCCTATAGCTAATATATAATAATGAGAAAATAAAAGCATTCCTCATAAAATTGGGAGATAGCTTCAAATGTCTAATCTCACCACTCATTTTCAACATCATATTGGAGGTGAAAGTCAGTGTAATAATAGGAGAAAAAGTAAAAAGACATACAGATTTGAAAGGAAGACGTAAATCTCTATTCATAGACAACATAATTATCTACATAGGAAATCCCTAAGAATTTACTTAGTGACAGCAAAAGAAAAGAATGAAATCATGTATTCTGCAGCAACACAGATGGAACTGGAGACCATTATCTTAAGTGAAACAATTCAGAAACAGAAAGTCATATATCACATGTTCTCACATATAATTGTAAGCTAAATAATGGGTACACATGGATGTAGAGTGTGGAATAATAGACACTGAAGACTCAAAAGGGTGGATGTGAGAGTTAGGAGAGGTGTAAGAAATTACTCAGTGGGTACAATGTGCATTATTTGGGTGATGGTTACACTAAAAGCCCAGACTTCACCACTACACAATACATCCATGTAACATAACTGTGTTTGTACCCCCTTAAAATTATACAAACGCAAATTTTGAAAAAGATTCTACTAAGTGAGTTTAGGAAGGTTGCAGGATATAAGGATATATGGTCAACATATGTAAATACATTTTCTTAGGTACTGGGAATGAATAACTGGAAATTCAAATTATAAAACAGTGTCATTTACAATAGCATTAAGAACATGACATACTTAGGAGAAAACTAACTAAATATATGCAAGATTTAAACACTGAATATGAAAAAATTTAGATGAGAGAAACCAAGAGGACCTTATAACGTGGTAGATATAACTGTGCTCATGGGTTGGAAGACTCAATACTAATATGTCAGTTTTCCCAAATTGATCTATACATTCAATGCAATCCCAATCAAAATCCCCACGTAATTTTTTTAGACATTGACAGGATATTCTAAAATTTGTATAGAAAAACAAAGGACCTAAGATAGCTTTTTTAAAACGTAGTTTTGAATAAGAACAAAGTTGGAGGATTCACATTGTCTTGTTTCGAGACTTACTATATAAAACGTAAAATAGTTGCCACAAATTTTTATAAGAAGAACAAAGCTAGAGGACTCACATGACCAGATTTGAAGACTTATCCTAAAGCTATAGTAATCGAGACAGTGTGGCACTGGGTAAAAGAGAGACACACAGACCAAGGGAATAAAACTAATGAAACAGCAACCTACAGATTGGGAAAAAATATTTGCAAACCATGTCTCTAGTAAGGGGTTAATATCCAAAATTTACTTATAAAGAACTCATGCAACTCAATAGTGGGAAAATGAATAACTCAATTTAAAAAATGGACAAATGACCTGAATAGAAATTTCTCCAGAGAAAACATAAAAATGCCCAACATGGATATAAAATGGCCAACACGGATACAATGTCTTCCATAAATCTGGAAGACATTATTCTCAACATTATTAATCATCAGGGAAACGCAAATCAAAACCACTATGAGATACTACCTCACACCCATTGGGATAGTTGTTATCAAAACGTCTAATGAAAAATGTTGGTAGGAGAGAAAAGAGAACACTTGTACATTTTTAGTAGGAATGTTGATTGGTGCAACCATTATGGAAAATAGTAAAGAGGTTTCTAAAGAAATTAAAGATAGAACTATCACATGACCTAGCAAATCCTCTTCTGGGCATATACCCAAAGGAAATAAAATCACCATCACATAAAGATATCTGCATTCCCATATTCATTGTGACATTAATCACAGTAGCCAAGATATTATAACAACATCCGTCAGTGAATGAATGTGGTAAAGAAAATGTGGTAGGGGTGCGGGGTGGGAAAAAAAGAAAAAAAATGTGGTATACGTCTGCAGTGGAATATTATTCAACCTTAAAAATGGAGATTCTGCCATTTGCCACAACATAGATGAAACTGGAAGACACTACACTAAGTAAAATAAGCTAGACACAGACAGAAAAATATTGCATGATCTAACTTATATGTGGAATCTAAAAAAGAAAAAAAGTCAAATATACAGAGATAAAACAGTGGTTGCCAGGGGTAGGGGAGGGAAAGGACATGGAGAGATGTATGTTAGAGGATGCAAAGTAGTAGACAAGTCTAGTAATCTGATGTCCAAAGTGAAAATTATAGATAATAAAATTGTGCTATATTTGGGATTTCTGCTAAATTAGTAGATTCTCACTGCTGTTACCACACACACACACACACACACACACACACACACACACACACGCAAAAAGGTTAACTGTGTGAGATGATGTATTGTTAATTTGCTTCACTATAGTAACTATTCTAGTATATGTATGCATCTCATGCCATCATGTTTTATACCTTAAATGTATACAATAAAATGTTTTTTAAAAATAATAAAAATTTTAAAATAACTAACAAAGGAGAATAGAATCAAAAGTTCAGAAATAAGCCTACATACATAATGTTCATTGATTTTTAACCAAAGTGCCAAAGTAATTCAATGGATAAATATCTTTTCAGCAATGGGTTCTAGAACCATTGGCTATCAATATACTAAGTAAATAACTTTGACCATTTTAATGAACCACATGCAAAAATTAACTTGAAATGGTCTCTATATAAATGTAGGTGCTAAATGTATAACAAATTTCTAGAAGACATAAGAGAAAATCTCTTCAAGCTTGAGTTAGGCAAAACTATTTTGTTAAGATGCAGAAAGCACAGACCAAACTAGAAAACAATTAATTAATTAATTAAAATTTAAAACATCTATTCTTTAAAATATTTTACAAAAATAAGAAGACAAGGGACAAACTGAAAGTACTTGTAAAACATATATCTGATAATGGGTTTCTGTCCATGATACTTAAAGAGCTCTCAAAAATCAGTGAGACAAGCAACTCAATTTAAAAACGGGTAAAAGCTTGAACAGACACTTTGTCAAAGAAGAGATTTTAAAAAATATAATTTTCTTTATTTTAATAGGCTTAGGGGTACAAATGATTTTTTGTTACATAGGCTGCTTTGTAGAGTGATAAAGAAGATTGGGCTTTAAGTGTACCTGTCACCCCCATTAGTGCACATTTGTACTCAATAGTAATTTTTCATTCCTTCTCTCTCCCTGTCCTCTTCCCTCCCTGTCCTCCCCCTTCTGAGTCTCCAGCGACCTTTATGCCATTGTATATGCCTTTGCCGACTGTTAGCTTAGCTTCCACTTATAAGTGAGAACATGTGGTGTTTGGTTTTCCATTCCTGCATTACTTCAATTAGGATAACGGTTCTCCAATTCCATCTAAGTTGCTGCAAAAGGAACTTCTGCCCTCACTTATTGCTGAATAGTATTCCATGGTGTGTGTGTGTGTGTGTGTGTGTGTGTGTGTGTGTGTGTGTGTGTGTGTGTGTATGTATATACCACATTTTCATTATCCACTGATCCTAAATGGACATTTGGGTTGACTCTACATCTTTGCAATTGTGAACTGTGCTGCTATAAACATGTGTGTGCTGGTGTCTTTTTTGTATAGAGACATCTCTTCCTTTGGGTAGATACCAAGTAGTGGGATTACTGGAGCAAATGGTAGATATATTTTTAGTTATTTGAGAAATCTCCATTACACTTTCCATAGAGTATAAATTAGTACAATTTACACTCCCACTACCAGAAGTGTACAAGCATTCCCTTTTCATGGCATCTGTGCCAGCATCTTTTTTTTTCTAATTATGGCCATTCTGACTGGTGTAAGGTGGTATCTCATTGTAGTTTTAATTTGCGTTTTCCTGATCATTAGTAATGTTGAGTATTTTTTCATATGCTTGTTGGTCATTTACTTATTTTCGTTTGAGAGATGTCTGTTCATGGTATTTTCCTACTTTTTAATGGGCTATTTGTTTTTCTTCCTGCTGATTTGTTTGGGCTCTTTGTAGATTCTGGATGTTAGTTCTTTGTCACATGTATTGTTTGTGAATATCTTTTCCCATTCTGTAGGTTGCCTATTTACTCTGTAGATTGTTTTTTTGCTGTACAGGATCTTTTCAGTTAAATTAAGCCCCACTTATTTATTTTTGTTCTTATTGCATTTGTTTTTGGAGTCTTAGCCATAAATTCTTTGCCTAGGCCAATGTCCAGGAGAGTTTTTCCTAGCCTTTCTTTTAGGAGTTTTATGGTTTCAGGTCTGACATTTAGGTCTTTAATCCATCTCAATTTTTGTATATGATGAGAGATAGTGATCCTATTTCATTTTTCTGCATCCAGTTTGTGTCTATCCAATTATCCCAGCACCATTTGTTGAATAGAATGTCCTTTCTCCAGTGTATGTTTTTGTCTGCTTTACCAAAGATCAGTTAGCTGTAGGTATTTGGGTTTATTTCTGGATTCTCTATTCTATTCTATTGGTCCATGTATCTGCTCTTGTACTAGTACCATGTTGTTTTGACCTTGTAATATAATTTGAAGTTGGGGAATGTGACGCCTCCAGTTTTGTTGAAAGAAGAGATATTGATGGCAAATAAATACATGGGAAGAAACTAAACATCATTAGTCACTAGGGAAATGCAAATTAAAATCAAACGATACGCATTAGGATGACTAAAATTAAAAAGTGCTATTGAGAGTATACCACAACCGGAAAGCTCCTACACATTATGGATGGGAATGCAAAATGGTAAAGTCTTTGACAGTTTCTAATAAAGTTAATAATTCAACTACTATATGACCCAGAAGTCCCACTGTTAGTACTTTTACCAAAAAAAGTGAAAACCTATGTTAACAAAAGACCTAGATGGAGCTGGTTATAGAAGTTTTATTTGAAACAATCAAATTATAGAAAAAACTCAAATGTTCATCAACTGGGGAATGGACAACCAGTTTATGGTACATTAATATAATGGAATACAACTTATCAATAAAAATAAGGCATCAACACAGGTAACAAAATGAATGAATCTTAAAAACATCATGCAGATGAAAAAAGGCACAAAAGTCATATGCTCTCCGGTTTATATTTATATGATATTCTTTCTGAAAAGACAAAAAAATCAGAAAACAGATTTTTGGTTGCTATGAACTGATTGAAAGGGGCCATCACCGACTATAAAGACACAAGAAAACGCTGCAGTGATGGAAATGTTCTATAGCTTAGTAATGAATTTGGTTACATGCATTTGTCAAAACTCATCATCATGCTATACTAATGAAGGGCAGGTTTTACCATCTGTAAGTATTTCAATGACCCCCAAAAAAAAAAAAACCCAAACAAAAAATGTACCCAAAAAACCCACCTAAGCCTCAGTTTCCTCATTTGAAAAATCATAGCCACTATTATTCGTTTGTTTTTTTTTCTTAAAAATGATCCTTTTCCATGGAAAAAGTATCCTGGTCATTACTTTGATTATCATTTGCCATTTTGTGTCATTGGTAAAAATAAAATATATGTACAACAAACTTCTATTATCATGCTCTATGTGTACTGGTAACTTGCACAACACTTAAATGAGTATGGCATTTAATAAAAGAGGCAGAAAAGAGTCAATAATCTTTTCAAGAGTCCAAGCAGACGCCAGACTCCAGACCATGGTGAGAACAATTTGCTTTTGAATTCATACCCTGCCCTCTTTTCTTAGTTTGCAGTGGAATGTTTGTTGACTGGGTGGAAAGAGGAATTCTCAAGAATGTTTCTATTTATTTCTCGCGACCTAGGAGGTATCAGGGTGCTGACAAATAGCAGTGTGATTTGTAAATGCATTTTCATAGCTGACATAATTACACTCAAAGTAATTGAGTCTGTTTTGTGATTTTTTTCCCTTCCATTTCCCCTGGAAGTGGAGTTCCTCCCTCACTTGGCCTCAGAACTCAATCTGTATTTACATACTACTCTAATGCTAATAGTAATCTCCTTGCCTAAACTTAGTATCCAACACCTTCACAAATGTTTAGCCCCCAAATGTCTCCCTGATGTGTCTCATCCTATGGGCCCAAATTCCCAGTCAACTGGAGACAAATTTCGTAAACCTACCCAAATCTGGATTTTCTCTTTTCTTTTTTGAATTGGAATCTCACTCTGTCACTCAAGCTGGAGTGCTGTGGCATGATTACGGCTCATCGCAGCCTTAAACTTCCTGAGTGTAAACAATCCTTCTGCTTCAGCCTCCCGAGTAGCTGGGACTATAGGTGTGTGCCACCATGCCTGGCTAATTTTTGTAGAGACGAAGTCTTTGTTGCCTAGGTTGGTCTCGAACTCCTGGGCTTAAAGGATCCTCTCGTATCGGCCTCCTACAGTACTGGGATTACAGGCATGAGTCACCATGCCTGGCTCAAATCTAGATTTTCTAAATCAGATCTATCTGCCAACTTCACCACCATGATTGTCACTTTGCTTTTTAATTGTAATGATAATAACCAAAACAATTTTACTAATGATAATAATATAGCAATCATTACCATTAATGAATAACTGGGCTCAGGATAATGCTAAATGCTTACAACAAAAACTCAAATGAACCCTCATAGCTATCACATGACATTACTATCCCATTTTACAATGAGGAATTGAGGCACAGAATGTCACGATGCCTTTGCCCGGCCATATATCCAGTGAAGGGCAGATCTGGGCTCTGGCACAGTTCTGACTCCAAAGCTCATGTTCTTTCCCTGGATGAGAAGGATCAAGAGATCTCCCTGACTACCAGCAAGAACATATTGGCTCCAAGATTTAATTTTAATCAAGCTTTTGGAAAGAGTGAAAGAAATGAGACTTCAAAAAATTAATTTATAAAACTTTGTTAAGCTGACAGCCTTAAGATTGCCTCTTCAATTACAATAGGTCCCCATCTCCAGACAACTGCTTTTCCTAGATGACTGCTGGTGGGCAAATTCTTGTGGCAAATAGGCAATTATGCACCCATATGACCCTTATTTTTATCCAACCCGTGGCAGACATCATTAATCAATCATAGCAGTCTTTGCCACAGAGTTCATAGCTAGTTGCCAATCATTCTCATAATTCTGCTGAGGTAACTTCCAGCAATTGATTACCATTGACAACATAAGTTAAAAATCATTTACCATCTCTGTTCTAGATGAGCTTGTATGGCTTGTATTTTGATTCTTGCCTTTTACGGGTAAGTTGGAGAGATGTCAATTGTGAATGGAGAGGTGTCATACTGTGGCTTGTGTGCTTTGAAAACTCTCTTCTGAGAGACCGTACCTGCAGCTGCTCTCAGAATTTGTCAGCCCCCAGGACACTGAGGCAACATCTTCAGCAAACCAGGATTTTATGCATCCATTTCTACAGTTGCAAAGCAAAAAGGTGGGCAAGAATTCAACTGTACCTAAGAAGCATAAAATCTAGAGCAGCAATTCCCAACCCTGGCTACACACTAAAATCAAAGGAGCCTTTAAACTGCAGATTCCCAAAACCATTCTAGACGAGTTAATTGCACATCTAGCTATACATTCCAAAGAACTCAGCAATTCCACATCTAGATGTAAGTACACACGTGTACAAAGAAGACATGTAAAAAGACATGCTAATTGTAGCATTGCTTGCAAATGTAAGTGATTGGGAAAACCTAAATGTCCATCAACATAACACAAAGATAAATTGTGATTATGCATACAGTGGAAAACTATGCAGCCACTTAAATGAGAACATCATATATCAACATAAATATATTTTTAAAATATAAGTAAATGAAAAACCAAGTTCAAAAATATGTGCAGTATTGTGACATTTATATTAATCTTAAAAGTAGCAAAATTAATTCCTTATGTACTTTATTGACACATTCATGTGAACAAAATAATTAAAAAATAGGAATGTAAACACTAAGTTCTGGACAGCAGTTACCTATAGGGAAGAATGGGATGAGGAGTTTCAACTCTATCTAGATTATTCTATTTCTTTCAAAAGTTTGAAAATAAATATGGCTGAATATTAAGATTTAGCAAAGAT
Organism: Carlito syrichta; assembly: GCF_000164805.1. Lineage (NCBI taxonomy): Eukaryota > Metazoa > Chordata > Mammalia > Primates > Tarsiidae > Carlito > Carlito syrichta. The sequence goes on from NW_007245638.1 coordinate 1,938,172, forward strand.
GATCAATCAGTTCAAGACTGTTTTCATATTCAGTTTTTAATATGCCAAACCATTTCAATGTAAGCATTACTTTTTCTTCTATTAAGATTATCATATGAGGTATATGAAAAATCATTTGCAAAATAAAATAAGAAAAAGTAAAAAGAAAATAAATAAAATAAAAAAATTTTAAAAAACGAAAAATCATTTGCACCATGCTCCATAATGGTAGATAGCTTTGTTAGGAACTCGTCAGTGATGCCTAAATATACTCAAACACATTAATCATAATATATTTTAATAACATATTTGAAGCAATTTAAATGTCCAATAACAAACTGTTGCATAGAATATAGTATATTCATTCGTGTGAATGGACACATGAAAAATTATGCATCACTGAAATGTTGGTTTTGAAGATTAGCGTGTGGAAAATGCTTAATACATAATGTTAAATGAAAGAAACAATATGTTATATCAAATGCATATGTGATATCTAATTATGAGGTAACTGGCATGAAAAATTGGCATAAATAAAGCAAAGCACTCAGAAAGGTGCGCCTATTGTTTCAGCTACTTGGAAGGCTGAGGCGGAAGGATCCCCGGAACCCAGCAGGTCGAGGCTATGGTGGCCGGGAGCGGCCACTGCACTCCAGTCTGGGCGACAGAGTGAGACTCCAACTAAAAAAAAAAAAGAATTATAGATGGTTTACATTTTCCTCTTTTTGCATTTTTTTGTTTCTAATTTCTTATGATTTAAAACACCTAAAAATCAAATGGAATTAATATTTTTTTAGGTAGCATCCAAAGAAAATATTATCACATGATTCATTCTCTCAGAGAACTGACAGTCCGACAGAAAAGCAGATATATACACTAGATTTGAGGATAAGGAGGAGGAGGAAGACAATGAGTTTTTGAACATTGGCTTTTGATACACTGATGCCAATTCTTACAAAATCTGTGCAATTTATGATTTTTTGTTCCTAATATACTCAAAAGATGTATGTGACGTTCACATCTTTTCTTTCCTCACACGCCCAGAAAAACTCCTCTCTCCTCTCCCATCTCCCTTCTCTTCTCTCCCTTCTCCAGACTTTGTTCCTACATCACTGAGAAAATTGAAGCAACAGTAGGGAACTTCTATAGAGTTCCACCAGCACAGCCAGTCACTTGATAGATTTCCATTTATAGATTCTGCCTTTTACCTGGGTGTGAACTAGTCCCATTCCCATCTAACTAAGCCCTGTCCCACCTGTGCACCAGATTCCTTCCCCTGTCTTCCTTTATCATTCTAGCAATTCTCCTCTGTCTCCAACATAATTAAGTTTCTCCACTGGGCCTTTCCCTTCAGCAGAAAAACATGCACTTTTTTTTCTCTATCAAACAAAAAGAAAATTCTCTACTCCATCATTCATCACCATCTTTGCTCCATTTTCAAAAGAAATTTTCTGTCGACTACCAGATCCTCCTCCTCCACCACTGCACTGAAGAAGGCTCTCACCAAGGTCAACAATGACCTCCACGTGTTGCTGAATCGATGCCAATTCTAAATTCTCATCTTGACCCATTTGGCACAGTTGGTCACTCTCTCTTAATACACTTTTTCCTACCACACTCTGTTGGTTTTCCTTCTCCCATGCTGAATCTCTTCTTCAGCATCCATTGCTGGACTTTTTTCCAACCTCTTCATGTTTAGGAACTTCTGGGCTCAGTCTTTGGTCTTCTTCTTGCCTTTATTTTCACAAATTCCCTCAGTGATCTTATCTGAAACCAAGACTTTAAACACCATCTCTGTACTGATGACTCTCAGGTTTATGTCTTTATCCCAGACTTCTACACCAGATGCCAGATTTGTATATACAATTGCCTATTGTATATACAACTGCCTATTGGACATTTCCACTTGGATATCTAATGGAAATTTCAGACCTAAATTTAAAACGGAACTCCTGGGACCTCCTCTGAGATCTTCTCTGCATGTAGTCTGCCCCATTTCAGCTGATGGTAGCTTCATCCTTCCAGTATCTCAGTCCAAAACTTTGGAATCGTTCTTCACTCTTCGTGTTCTTTTCTCATGCCCCATATGTAACACGGCAGTAAATTCCTTCTGTTCCATCTGAAAATACATCCAGATTCTGGCCACTTCTCCACCATTCCACAGACCTTCTCCAAGTCACATTCACGTTTTGCTTTGATGACTGCATAGTCCCCTAATTGTTCTGCTTCTATTCTTGCCACCTACAATGGCTCCAGTGTCTCCCGTTTCACTCAAAGCCAAAGTCCTTACAATGTCTGTCTTAGTCTGCTTTGGCTGCCACGACACAATAACACAGACTGGATGGCTGAAACACAGGCTGAAATTTATTTTCTCACAGTTCTGGAGACTGAAAGTTTGAGAGCAATGTGCCAGCATGGTTTGGTTCTAATGAGACTTCTCTTCATGCCTTGTAGGTGACTGCCACCTGGTTGTGTGCCCACATGACTTCTTTTTTGTGCATGCACACAGAGAGAGAGAGGGAGCATGTGCTCTTTGGTGTCTCTGCTGATAAGGACACCAATTCTATCGACCAGAGCTCCACATATATGACCTCATTTTACCTTAATTTCTTCCTTAAAGGCCCCATCTCCAAACATAGCCACACTGGGGTTAGGGTTTATGAATGTTGGGCAGTTACAAATATTCAGTCCATAACAATGTTTGAAGCCTTATGCGATCTGACACACACCCTCATTGCATCATTATTCTTCCCCTCTGCTCACTCTAACCCCACTGGCCTTCTTGTTATTCACAGAGTATGCCAAGTAACCTTCTTGCCTTCCTTTGCTCCAAATTCTCCTTCAGCCTGGAGGAAATTTCCCCTGTATTTCCACTTGGTTCACCCTCTCACCTCCTTTAAGTATTTACTCATAATTGACTATTCAATGATGATTCAATATTCATTCAATGACTATCAACTGACCCCCTGCTCCATATAGCAAAAGTCTTAATGAAATAGAAATGTCAAGGTCACGGATTGATAAATACAATATTCAAAAGATGCCAATCCTTCTTAGAATTGACATATAGATTTAACATAATCTCAGTCAACATTCTAGTAGAAATTGATGTCAATTTATACATAAAGGTAAAGGAACTAGAATAGTCAAAACAATTTGAAAAAAAGAAAAAAGTTAGAGAACATACATTACTTAATTCATTCATTCACTATTTATTTATTTATTTTTTGAATTGGAGTCTCACTCCATTGCCTAGGCTGGAGTGCAGTGGCACACTCATGGCCACCCCAGCATCGACCTGCTGGGCTCTGGTGATCCTTCTGCTTCAGCCTTCCATGTAGCCAGAACTATAGGCACGTGCTACCACACCCAGCTAATTTTTTATTTATTGTAGAGACAGGTCTCACCAAGTTGTCTGGGCTGGTCTTGAACCTGCGGGCTCAGGCAACCCACTCGCCTCGGTCTCCCAGAGTGCTGGGATTACAGGCTGAGCAAATGCAAATGAACACATGAAAAATGCAAATTAAAACTACAGTGAAATATTGCTACACACAGATTGGCAGAAAAAATGGATAATACAAAGTGTTGGTGAGGGTTTGGAGCAACTAGAACTCTCATATATTGCTGATAAGAATAAAAAATGGTATAGACACTTAAAAAAATTGGACAGTCTCCTCATAAAGTTAAATATGTACTTGCCATATGACCCAGCAGTTCCCTCCCAGGTAATTTACCCAAAAGAAATGAAACATATGTTTATATACAAAACACTGTATGCAGATATTTATAGCAATTTTATTCATAAACACCAAACACTGGGAACAACACAAATGCCTTTCCACTGGTGAACAGGTAAATAAACTGTATTATATCTATCTAATGGAATACTACTCAATAATAAAAAATGAACTACAGATAAACACCACAGCATAGATGAATCTCAACTATATTAAGTTAAATAAGCCTATCTGAAAAGGCAGCATTTTGTATGATTCCATTCATATGCTGTTCTGGAAAATGAAAATTAGAGGATGGAAAACACATCAGGGCTTGCCTTGGACTGGGGTGGAAGGAGGGATTGACTACAATATAGCCTGAGGAAATTTTTTGTGTGTAATGAAACCATTCTATATCTTGACTGCAGGAGTCATTGTATGACTATCTATTTGTCAAACCTCATAGACTCATACACTAAAAAGAGAATTTTACCTTATGGAAACCATCCTTCAACACATCTGAGTGGAAAACAAAATCTATCTTGGTTGACTGCTATGGTTCTTCATGAGCACTTAGAAATTATCATTCCAGGCCAGGCTCGGTGGTCTGAGCCCACGGGTTTGAGACTAGCCTGGGTAACTTGGCGAGGCCTTGTCTCCACAATAAATAAAAAATTAGCCAGGCGTGATAGTGCATACCTGTAGTTCCAGCTACTTAATTGTAATATAGCATACATACACAAATATGCACAAATCATGAATGTCAACGCAAATAATTTTCACAAACTACACTATGAAACTACCACTCAGATCAAAAGATTAAATGTTGCTAGCACCTGGTAAAGCCTCCTTGCACTCCCTCTCAGACTCCCTGCCTAGACTACAGTTCTGATTCTAATGCCATATATTAGTTTTACTAGATTTTGAACTTGAACAAATGGAATTTTTTAATCTGAGCTTTTTTGACTTCTTTTACTCAACTCTATGTTTGTGAGAACCTTCATATTGTGTGTGCATTCATTTCTCATTGTGGGTTAGTATTCCATTATATTAAAATGCTACAAATTATCTATAGTACATTTATAGAAATTTGGATAGTTTTCCACTTGAGACAATTATGTATAATTCTGTATGAACGTTCATGTGTATATTTTTTGGCGCACCTATCTCTGCCTTTCTGTTGGGTATATAGCTAGGAGTGGCATTGTTAGGTCAAAGGATAATTTGGTTTTCCATTGATGCTGTGACAAATTGCCACGTTTATGGCTTACAACACCACACGTTTAATATCTTACAATTCTAAAGATCAGAAGTTCAACATGAACCTCTCTGTACTAAGATCAAGGTGTTGGCAGGGCTCCTTTCTGGAGGCGCTAGTAGATCATCTGTGTCCCTGCCTTTTTTGGCTCTAGAGGTCACCTGCTTTTCTTGGTTCATGGCTGCATTCTTCCAGAAGTTTTGGTCCAAATTTTCGTCATTCCTTCATCTCTCTCTTCTGATTCCCTCTTCTGTTTTTAAGGACCTTTGTAAGTGGCCCCACCCTGATAATCCAGGACAGACTCCCTATTTCCCTAGTGACTAATGTGTTAAACATCTTTTCAAATGCGAAGTGGCCTTTACAAGTCTTCTTTTATGAAATGCCTTTTTCAGTCTTTAGTTCATTTTTCTATTGTGTTTTATGTTGTTATTATTAATTTGTATGAGTTCTTTAGGTACTGTGGATACTAAGCTTTTTATATATTTACTGTAAGTCTCTCCTCCCACTTTACTGCTTGCCTTTTCACTCTCATATTGGTATCTTTTGACAAATAAAATTCTCTCTCTCTCTCTCTCTCTCCTGCTGGGGTGTGTGTGTGTGTGTGTGTGTGTGTGTGTGTGTGTGTGTGTGTGTCGAGACAAGGTCTTACTATGTTGCCAAGGTTGGTCTGGAACTCCTGGGCTCAAGTGATCCTTCTGCCTTGGGCTCCCAAATTGCTATGATTATAGGCGTGAGCCACCACACCTGGCCAGAAATTCTTAATTTTAATGTAGTCCAACTTTTTTTATTGTTAGTACTTTATTATTATTCTGTTTTAGAAATCTTTACTTTAAAACATTACTCCATATTTTCCTTTAGAAACTTTGTTTTTATATCTATAATACATCTGGATTTTTTTTGGTATAATATAAAGTATAAATCAAAAGTTAGTTTTCTTGTATGGTTATTCAACGGGTGGAAAATTAATTTTTGAAAATAAACTTCCCTTCCCACTGCGTTTCAGTTTTATGTTTGCCATAAAAGGAGTAAACATAAATGTGTGCATTTTTCACTGACTTTTCAATTTGAAATTCAATGTTTTTTATTTTCAAAGGTTACTAATTTCTTTTTCATAAAGTTTCTTTTTTGTATTTCCCAAGTGGTACCCTGTGTTTCTGTAAATGGTACTTTAAATATTCAAAATGCACTTTTTGATTTAGTCTCTATCACATAGTTCCATTATTTAGGGCTCCTGGGCCACCAAATCCCAGTTTATGTGTCTGCTGTTTGTTCCTCTCATAGTGGATTTCCTCCTTGCGTAGTTTTAATTTTTGTATGTGAGCTTATTTTCAATGAATAATGTGTGTGTGTGCACGTGTTTGTGTATAAGAGTCACACACAACATGAGTTTTGGCTTTACACATAAAAGTTTATGTTTCTTTCGTGTGAAGTCTGTGCTGCTTTTCAGGCCGTGATGCAGCAATCCAGCTGTTTCCATCTAGTGGCTAAACTATCTCAAGATGCAGCTGCCACTGTCACTGAGGAATGAAAAGGGAAAAGGAGATCTCATGGCTTCTCTTCTGTGCTTCAGCCCAGAAGTGAATCCTATCACTTACAGACCATTGCCCAGAAGTAATCACATGATCCTGACTAATCACACATGGCCAGAAATGTAGGGGAGCACATGGATATATAAAAAATTGAACAGTTAATGCCTCTGTTCTTCTAATGACCAAATATTTTTTGCTCCCTTCTTCCCAGTTGCAGAACACCCTCAAACCCTCCCCGGCTTGAGTGGGATCAGATTCAGACATGGCTCCTCTTTGCCTTGAGGCCTATAAGCCACAAAGCCAAGATATCTACCCCTCCCTGCAAGTACATATTCAAGTCCCTGTCCCTTTCCTTACAGTGATAGGACACCAGCAGGATAATTCCCATGAACACATTCATTCAAAAAGGGTGAGAAAGGAGACACATAGCACTCATTGGTCTGTAGCAATTCTGAAGTGACACTGGGCTGATGTTGTGAGGGCCCCTACAATAGGAATGGGAACTCCTTGGTTTTTGTATTATTTCCTTATTAATGTTCCATAATATCAGCTTCTTGGAAGGTGAATTCTCCAGTTAGTGATGTTTGCTGACTTTTTCCTGATGGAGGAGTACTTTCTCATGTGTTTTGTAAGTTTTGTGTGTGATCTGATCATCAGTAGGGATTTATGTTTGTGTGAGTGTGCTAGTCAGTCACATGTACCTCAAGTTGTGAAATAGTTTCTATCAAGTGCTTCAGGGGATTCAGTTCAGGACTTCTTTTTTAAAATCAATTTTTCAGAAATTTCTATGCCATGCAGTTGGTATAAATGTGGACTCATACTCACCTAAACACAGTTGTGGATCTGACGTTTCACTAACAACTTCTGAATTCTCTGAGCCACAAGACATTCAGCAAAAGCCTCTTTTGTGTATTTCCAGTTATTTGGAAGGCTGAGGTGGAAGGATTGCTTAAGCCCAGCAGGCCGAGTCTGTAGTAACTGTGAGTGTGCCACTGCACTACAGCCTGGGCGACTCCAAATTAAAGGAAAAAAAAGAAATTTAGTTTCCAAGTAAGTTGAAGCTTTAGGAAGATATGACATGTTTATCGTGTGATTTTGAATAACCTCTTGTTCGCGTGTAAAAATATCCATAGGGACTGGGTGTAGTAGCTCATGCCTGTAATCCCAGCACTTTGGGAGGTAGAGGCAAGAAGATCACCTGCGTAAAAACTTAGCCAGACATGGTGGCACATGCCTGTAGTATCAGTTACTCAGAGGGCTGAAGCAGAAGGTTTGCTTGAACCCGGAGTTGGAGGCTGCAGTGAGTCAGTCATGATCATGCCACTCTTCTCCAGCCTGGGTGACAGAGTGAGACTCTCCTGCTTCAAACAAAACAAAACAAAACAAAACAAAACACCCATGGGCTATGATCCTGGAGCAAAGGCTTCCTCTAGCGATATGCACGTCTACTTTCCAGGATCACACGGGACACTTCAATCATGTGAACTATTTTTTGTCCTTTGAACTTGCTACGTTTTTTCCTGCCTAAAGATATCTATCAATGTCATTTTCCAATCCAGAATACTTATATTTCTCCTAATGTCTTTGAGACCTTGTAGACCCTGCTTCTGTGATAAGATTCAAGTTCATGGGGGCTCATTTCTTCTTCTGTGCTCAAAGCATTTTATGCTTTTTGGCTGAGAAGTTGGGGCTCACGTTCTCCTTTGGTAGGTGCCTGTACTGTACATTTTGGGTTTTTTTTGAGTTGGACTCTCACTCTGTTGCCCAGGCTGGAGTGCAGTGGCATGCTCACCACCATGCTAGCGTTGACCTGCTGGGCTCAGGTGATCCTTCCGCCTCAGCCTTTCAAGTAGCCGGAACTATAGGTGCACACTACCATGCCTGATTAATTTTTTGATTCGTTGTAGAGATGAGGGCTCACCAAGTTGCCCAGGCTGTTCTCAAACCCTGGGCTCAGGCAATCCTCTCACCTTGGCCTCCCAAAGTTCTGGGATTACAGGCTTAAGCCACCATGCCCAGCCGTGTACACATTTACCTCTCACTGAAGGGTACACTCTTCAGGGTCTGGTCCAGGTCTCAGACTTCTTTGTCTCTCTTGGACTTAATTAAGACAAACCTTTCTAGTAGTGAGCATCTACATGTTTGACAACTCTGTGAGTATTTGTAGACCAAGATGAGTTTACCCTGATAATAATAAGAAAACGAGGAAGCGGTGAGAAGAAGGAGGGGAAGCTAACATTGGTTGAGTGCTATGTGTTGGGCACTGTGCAAACAGCAGTAACACACAATGAATAACATTCCATCTTTACAACACCACACGATACACAACTTTTTGTCTTTACAACAACCCTGTGAAGTAGGCATCATTACTGCCTTTTACAAATAAGAACACTGAGGCTTTGAGAGGTTAAATAACTCCACAAAGATCACACTGTTGTGAGAGCTTAAACAACAGCCCTAACTTTCTGATTCCCAGTCTTAAGTTCTTTACTATTAAGGAGAAGGAGAGATGAAGGCATCAGACAGACACATTTAACACAGATGAGGGGATTGGGGGAGGAGCCACACAAGGTATTGCCTGTGGTCAGGGTGGAAAGCAGTATTCTTTCTAGTAGACAGAACTACTACTTTCTAGTAAGACAGCAGATGCTCTCTGCTAGAAAGAATTGTTCCCAGGACCAGGAGAAACAGAGAGGTCTGAGACTTGGACCTGATGTTGAGGAGCCTGTGGTCCAGGGAGTGACAGATGAATAAAGTGAAGAAGTAACAACATAAGACAATGTTCCAGGCTCCAACTGGAGCATGGGGAAGGGTAAGAAGAAAAGGCACCACCAGGCCACTTAGGACACCGTGTTTCAACCTGCCTCTTTACCACTTGGTCTCGGGCTGTTTTAATTAATCATGTCTTCTCTCTTGTGTGGCCATTTCACAGAGAACATGAATTCCCCTAGAACCCACTACCCTTTTTCCAGCTGGCCCCTGGCAGAACCCGCCCCCACCCAGCCTGTGGGTCTGACACCACGTCTGGCTGCAGCAACCACGTCTGCTCAGCACTGTCACAGATGGAGGCTGTTTTCCAGAATAGAGTGTGGAAAAACGATATTTTTCTTCTGCCATGATAACATCCCCAAAATTAGGGGGAGAAAGCCAGAAACTGATATTTTACAAGGTCACGCTTCATTTTCCCTGGCTAGATGCAGCCCAGGGCTGAGGGTTTGTTTTCTAAGAAGCTGGTGGGGATGCTGGGGGCTATGTGGCAGGATCTGTGCCCTCAGAGTTAGGTGACTCTTTCACAGAGGCTCCCTAAGGGGGAGAATTTAAAATTGTGCAGAGAACTGGTATAACATCCAGCCGGTCCGAGAGGATTTGTCAGATCAATGGAGGTTCATTCTGAGTGTTCCCTGCTGGGCTTCCTAATGCACTGGGACACTCCACTGAACTATCTATTAAGAATATTTTCCTAAGTCATTTGTGTGATTATGGGCTATAAACTGCTTATTGTTGTCTGTCTGCCATAAATATAAAGCAATCATTTTTAATGCAAGCAGCTGTTGGGCTAGCTGCTTCAAGATGCTTCGCCCAGGGACTCAGGCTCTGCTGTTTTCTCCTTCATCAGGTGCATTTCTGATTGTTTTTCTGCTCTGTTGCTTACCACACACGTGGTGGTGGTGGTGGTGGTGGGGTATACATCTTCCTGGCAGAGCTTTGTTTGGATGCAGGGTTTCTAAAAATATCCGAAAGGAATTGAAAGTACAGGGGGGGCAAATTAAGTTGTATGAAATTTGATGAGTCAAGCCTTAATCACGGCCTCTAAAAAAATGACCTTGGAAGCACCAACACATTTCCTGACCTCCAGCAATAAAAGATGGGATTTTGGATTCTAGTTACTGAAGATATTTATTGAAGATATATTTATATATCTGGTTATTTATTGATAATACACATACTATCAATGATTATTTATATATTTTCATATACTTATTGAAAAAATATATTTTGGGATTATGTCTGGTATTTTGGATTGTCTTCATTATTAAAATTTTATTTTTGAGTTGGGGGTCTCATGTCATCCAGGCTGGAGTGCAGTGGCAGGATAATGACTCACCAGAGCCTCAAACTCCTGGGTTCAAGCGATCCTCCTACATCAGCCTCCTGAGTAGCTGAGATGACAGGCTCATGCCACCACATCCAGTTAAGCTTTTTATTTTTTGTAGAGATGAGATATCACTATGTTACCTAAGCTGGTCTTGAACCCCTGGACTCAAGCAGTCCTCCCACCTCAGTTTCCCAAAATGCTGGAATTACAGGTGTGAGCCAAGGCATCTGACCAAAAATTATTTATTGAGGGTCTATGATGTACTAAGACACCATGCTATGTATTGAGTTTATAAAGGTGAACCAAAACTGACATGATGCTTGTTCTTCTTTTATAGTCTAGGAGGAGAGACAGACTGATCAAATAATTATATAAATTAGGATATAGGATATGAAGTACAGTTTATTAATTTATAATTAATAAAATGCCTAATCTAGTGATCCATGAAGATTTTCCTCAGAAGATTTGAACTGAGACACCAAGTTAAATCAGGCGGGGAAGAGAATGTGGGCGAGATTTCCAGGAAGACATAAAGGCACATTCAAAGATTGGGAGGTGGGAATAAGCTTCATGGATTATAAGGACCAAGGGAAGGATGGAGTACCTGATGCAGAGAGGGAGGCAGAAACAGCACAGGTGAGGCTGGAGAGGTAGGCGGACTCTGGATACAGCAGGGCTTTGGGGTATCTTAGTCCATTCTCTGTTGCTTATAACAGAATACCTGAAACTGGGTAATTTATAAAGAACATGAATTTATTTCTTGTGTTATGGAGGCTGAAGAGTCTCAGGTCAAGGGGCCGCATGTGGTGAGAATCTTCTCACTGGTGGGGGCTCTCTGTAGAGCTCCAAGTTGGTCCAGGATATCACATAATAAGAGGGTTGAGCATGCTAGCTCAGGTCTCTCTTCCTCTTGTTATAAAGTCACTAGTCTTGCTCCCACGAAAACCCATTAATCCATTAGCTCTCAGTCCATATAAATGGATTAATCCATTTATGAGAGCAGAGGCTTCATGACCCAATCCCCTCCTAAAATCATCTCTCACTACAGTCATGTTGGGGTTTAAATTTCAACATGAGTTTGGGAGATGATAAATATTCAAACTAATGGAGGCATGTGAAGAGGAACTTGGTCCCCATCCTGAGACAGACAGGAAGCCATTGGAGGCTGTAGCAGGCAGGGCCTCAGAGGGAAACTATTGCTTTCCTTGAACCACACCAAGTGAAATGTTGGGGATAACTTAGAGAAGACATTCTTTTCACAGGTGTGGGTGAAATGAAAGGAACCAAGAAAGGATATTGAGACAATAAGCAAAACAATATCAAGAAGGTATAATCACCTCTCAGGCTGAAAAAGCAAGGTAGGAAGCAGTGAAAGCTGTAGCTGGAGAGGGATCACCCTGCAGGAACTATGGTCATGGAAGGTCACAGCTAATAACAGGTCTGTAGCCTTCTAGTGGGAATAGGTTCTTCAAACTCTGGGCTTTTGTCTTCCCATTTCTGCTGGGCCCTTTGGTGGGCTGAAACCAAGGATAAGCCAGAAAAAGGGAACTATTATGATCAGCAAGCCCTGGCAGTAGGTCATTATAGGAACATGTGGGAGGTGGATCCCTGGAGAAGGTGCCCTGTGCAGTCTCAGGCTCACTGTTTGGGGGAAAATATATTTATTAGCTTGGGGGAAAAATATGTTTATTAGCCTAAGGGTAGCTTTCCCCCTGATCTAAAAATCAACCTTCCATACAACCCAGCAATCCCCGTCTGGGATTCTATAAAAAAGATATCTGCACATGCATGTTTATTGCAGCATTATTCACAATAGCAAAAACATGGAACCAACCATTTTGCCCATTGAAAGTGGACTGGGTTAAAAAAAGGGGTACAAATACACAATGGAATATTATGCAGCCATAAAGAAGGACAAAATTATGGACTTCATATCAATTTGATGGATTTAGAGTCTATCATATTCAGTGATCTATCACAGAAACAAAGAACTGAGTACCACATGTTCTCACTCATAAACGGACCCTGAACATTTATCATAATACTATAAAAAAGGGTTTGGCAGTAGCGGGTTACTGCCAGGAGAGGGAGAGAGGGGCATATAACATCAATAAGAGTACCCGATCTCAAACCAGGTGAAGTGGGGACCAAAGGGAGGCCCAAATTTTGACTGTACAATACCACTTATCTTCCTAATGCTGAATTGTACCCCATATCTTAAAAAAAAAAATCAGCAAGCACTCCCTCCACAACCAGGGTATATAGCAGGGCAGGGAAAGATGGGGGCGACATTGGAGGGACAAGTGGAGAATGACGAGTACAGAAGGCGTTTGGCCTGTGAGTGTCATGATCTGATTTGTGTTACACAATGGATCATTCTGATGGCTCTGCAGAGAACGAGCAAAGACTAAGAGTATGAAGAACTGTAAAGAGGTCTGTACAGTAATTGAGGGAGTAGTGATGGGTGGTAGCCTAAGCCGCTTGGTGACCAAGTCCATGGAGAAAAGTGGACCAATTTGGGGGTTTCTAACATGGTAGAGCTTGGTCAAGACTACAAGGAACTTGGCAGCCTTAAACTTGTACCCATCTGTTATTGTGAGATAATCAAGGCTCATAAAAGAGAAGGGACTTGAACCAGAGGTAGAGTTCTTCCCCCATAGCCTCTGTTAAGATGCTCTGCCTGCAGTAGACTCTGCTCCTCCATTTTTATTCTCCAGGACAAACTCTTTCCTTCTCTAAGTTCCGTGAAGATCCTCTTGCCAGTGCCCACTTCCCAAATCTTGATTTTACCTTCCTGACTGTAGTTTCTGGCCTCCATGACCTCCTCACTGGGAAGACCTGAACATTCACTGCCTTGTAGAGCCAGATGCCCAGAGCTCACCTCACTGGTTGGATCAGGATAAACAAGGAGTGCTGGAAACAAGGCACAGCTTCTTTCCACCCTTATTTCTATTGGTAAATAATTACTGGGTGCTCAGTTTTCTCCAGGCAATGCTTAATTCCCACAACCATGCATGGACATACATATGTATTACACCCTTTTATAAATGAGCAAACTGAGGTTCAGATAGGTTGGCCAACTTGCCCAAGGTCCAAAGCTGGTGGGTAAAAAAGCCTAGTCCCAAACCCAGGACTTCCTGCCTCTGAATGTTCCTGTTCTTAACTACTGCACCATACTGCTGCCCATGTTCTTGGCAATAGCACTGTGTTAGACTCTCCAGTTTGAGGTATGAAGTGGGGCAGGGGGTAGGGGCATCATAAAGCAGGAAGTGGTAGGTAGTCACAGATGGGGTCTATCAATCCCTGCCCTCCTTCTGAATTCATGTTATTCATTGTGTCAAGGGGGAGAGTCTAACTTCCCTCTTTTTGAGTCTGGGCTGGCTTCAGTGATTTTCATCTTAACCAGCCCACATCTGGGATTTCCAAGGCTGCCGTGCTACGAAAAGCCCAAGCCACATGGAGAGGCCACATACAGATGCCCCAGGTGACAGCTCTGGCTGAGCTCGATGCCAGCAGCTAATGACAACTGCAGCCCCTGTGAACAAGACACCCCAGATATCCAGGCTGGTCAGGTCTTCAGACGGCCACACTCCCAGCTGCTATCTGACTATAACCACACGTGAGAAATCCAAGTAAGAACCACCCAGACGAGCCTAGTCAACTCAAGAACTGTGAGAGATACTAATACTTTTTCTTTAAGTTGCTGGGTTTAAGTGTGGTTTGTTATGCATTAATGGAGAGTCAGACACATGGGAAGGTCTCTTGTGGGAACAATATTTAGACAAATGGAACATAACCATACCACACACACTTTCACTCCCAAGCAGTTGTTAATAAGAAGCCACTTTCCTGGAAGCTTTCCCTCCTCTGCGCAAATGTGCATCCTCCCGGCTCTGCAGCCCAGCCTCTTGCTTGGGTCTGCAGGAGGTTTTCCTTCCTGTGAAGGTCTCAGTGTGCAAGTCAGAGGCCAGTTGGGGAAGGCGGGCGCTCCTTGGTCCGCACCTCTCTGCCTTCCTCCCTTCCCCACAGACGTAGTCTCCTGCTGTGTGTTCCTTCCTCTGTCTTCCCAGGTTCAGGAATCAACACAGCGCCCCCTCATCTGTCCCCACCAGGATCCCCTGTCCCCAGTCTTTGCCTGACCAAATGGTACTCGAGCTCTCCAGAGGACATTTCATAAACATGATGTGATGTTGCAAGTCCAGTCCATTCAATGCTCCAGGTTAAGACCAACACAGACCAGTTTAATGCGTGAGCCACTGGGCAGCTCTCCAGAGTACCAGTCTATAGGGGTAACTCAAATATCCCTGGAATAAAACAGGAGTAGGGAGCCAGTTAACTCAAGTCTCTCTGACAAAACTGGTGAAACATACATTGGTTTGGCCGCAATTAAAAACTCCCTACTGCTGCTGGTTTATATTTCAGTTGATATTTCTGTGTTAAGTGCATGCAATTTACATGGTGTGTCTAAGGTCTCACCACTGACTCTGAGATTGTCCCTCTGAGAGTCCCTGTAACAGTCCAGCCTGCTGACATTCTGAAATGAAAAGCTTCACAATGCTGTCTGTGCTCTTTACTGGGAGTAATTTATTAGAAGGCCTGCATTTAAATAGTTTAATATGCCTGTTAAGAAATTGTCTAGTTCAGAAAAATCACATGTAATAAGTACGTGGAAAATAAATCTTTATTTTGAATATAAAAAAGGATATGCTTTCATTACATATTTCCATCCCTACTAAAGTTGAATAGACATGTAAAGAATGATAGTATAAAGTGGCCCCAGATTATGCACCTGATATGTACCTGTCTCAGTCTGGCCTGAGCATGGATAGGATTATTGTGAGGCAGGGGGGCAGAAATTTAGAGAAATCATGCTGGAAGTCTTTTCCTTCCACTTGCATTTATTGCCAGATAAAATCAGATCAAAGTGAATCTTCAAAGTAATCTTTTTTTTTTGAATTGGAGTCTTACTCTGTTGCCCAGGCTGCAGTGCAGTGGAACACTCACGGCCACCCCAGCATCAACCTGCTGGGCTCTGGCAATCCTTCAGCCTCAACCTTCCAAGTAGCTGGAACTACAGGTGTACGCTACCATGCCTGGCTAACTTTTTGATTTATTGTAGAGATGAGGTCTCTACAAGTTGCCCAGGCTGTTCTCGAACCCGTGGGCTCAGGCAATCTGCTCACCTTGATCTCTCAAAGTGCTGGGATTATAGGCTTAAGCCACCGTGCCCAGCCCAAAGTAATCTTTATGTGAAAATGAAGTAAAACAAAACAAGAAATAGTTTGAAATATAGGTCATTAGATGGGGAGCAGTGGACCATCTATTTGGCCTTGGGGTTTTGGAGACACTGGGTGCTGATGGCATGTGTTGGAACCTCGGATCTTTTCCATCTCCTGTAGGGACATCCAGTACTTCCTGTTCCAGTTAATTCCCTGGCCATTCCTTCATTCCCTGGCCAATTGCTCTCTCCTTCCTGTTCAGGTAGGGACATACTTCCCAGTTGTTGGGCCTGGAGAGATCTACCTGCTGCGTGTTTGCTGTGTACAACTTCCAGACCACAAACGTGTTCCTCCTGGTCCTCCAAGAAGCAGAGACCAAGATGGGATCAGACACACAGGAGATTTATTGAGGAAATGTGTGTGAGGGGAGCAGGGGAGGAATCAGCGAAGGCATAGAGAGCAGCCAGATTGCAATGTAGCTCTGACCCTGAGAAGGAGAGAGGAAAGGAAGCAGAGTTGGCTAGGGAGAGTCTCGGACTGCAGCACAGCACTAGGGAGTTTTAGGCCAGGTCAGTGGGGTGTGCTAGAGCCAACATATCCAGTATCTCGCAGGAATGGGCCTGCCTTATGCTCAGTCATTGGTAGAGAGTAGCCCAAGAGAAGCAAAGTTCAAAGCATGTGTTATAATGGAATGTAGAACACTGCAACTGGGGGTTTCAGTCAGTTATGGTCTTCATGATGCAGGAGATCTGAATGGTGCATTTTCAGGGCCGCCAAGCTGTAGAAGCCTCAGTGCAGCAGAAGTCTGTGAATGAACAGGAGAGGAGAAGGAGTGGGAAAGATACCAGCAGGTAAATGGGGGTGCCAAAGACCAATGTGACCCAATTTTGCCCAGGACCCAACTCACACTTCAAATGAAGGAAGCAACTATTTCAGGTTTCTAATTCCAGAATCCCAGGCCAGCATGTGTATCCACTAGTTCTGCATGCTAACCTGGAAAGCAAGCATCATTTATTTCGTTTTACCTACAAGAAAATGTAACTCAGGTTCCAAACAATCAACTTTCAATTGGACTTTGGGGGATGCAGACATTCAAATGCAGGCGATTATCAACAATAAAGTATTTTTGTTCTCATGAGGGTGTAGCCATCAGCAGAGGATACTGAAGAGGATGATAAGATATCTACCTTTACACAACTGATACTGCCATATGGCTGGCATGATACAATCAATTCTTTTCAGAAATATTTATTGAGCGTCTATGTGTCATGAGGAATTTATTAGCCCCAAATAATAGGCAGATTTATTTGGGGCTGTTCAAGAGTGAAGAACTAGGAATATGTGGGTAGAAGTCATACAGAGAAAGATTTAGATTTGAAATAAAAAAGACTATCTTTAGAATGTTCAAGAGTTCTGTCCTCAGGCTGAGCACATGCCACCTTCCACTGCACTTACTAGCCCTTTGTTCATGAGGCTGCTGTTCTGTGGACCACACTATATTCCAGTTAGTAATTTATGGTTTTATTTCTCTTAGCACTTTGCAAAATTCCCCAGGGACTGGGAGTACATGTATTAATTAACGAATGAAATAACTCATCATTCACATATTTATTCAACAAAGACTTGTGAGTGCGAAGTCTGTGCCTGCTGTTGGTATCTGGGGAGGCCAAGATAAATAAGATACAATACCTGTCCTCTACGAGCTCACAGAAAATTAGGGAGAAAGATGAGGGGACATCAATATAATCTGGAATGGCATGTGCTGTTGTCAAGGTATTGATGGAGATGGGCAGGAGCACCAAGGAGGAAATAACTAACTTTGCTGGGGGAGGCACCGAGGAATTCAGAGAGCTGACAACTTCTGAGCTGCACAGGAAGGAGGTGTGGAAGTTATCTAGGATTCCATCCCTCGTTTCTAGAACAAAGAAGTCCTTAATTCATCTCTGCAAAATGAATGAATGAAGGCAAACACACAGTGTGACTGAGAGTATATTTTCCTAATCAGCATCTGTTGCTGGTGACAGCTCCTTACCCCTGGCTCCTTACCAAGATGACCCACGCTTTGGTAATCAGAAAGCTGAACATATCCTGGCCAGGGTAATGGGTTCAGGAGTATGGATGTGGCTGAAGCTGGTCCAGTGAGACTCATCCCAAGACTTGGTTTAGCAGTGGGAGGGAACATCCTAGAGCTATGAGGATATTGTCCTGGGGCATCTGGGAGCTGGGTGACACGGAGAAAATCTGCCTGAGGACATAGAGGAAGCAGGCATAAGAGATGGAGAGAGAGAGAGAGAGAGAAATTGGGTCCTGATGACTTTGCTTTAGCCCCTGGATCCAGCAATATAAGAGGAAGTAGGTCTGGCAGGGCTCGGCGGCTCAGCCTGTAATCCCAGCACTTTGGGAGGCCAAGGCGAGTGAATTGCCTGAGCCTGCGGGTTTGAGACCAGCCAGGGCAAATTGGCAAGACCTGCCTCTACAATGAAAAATAAAAAATTAGCTGGGTGTGGTAGCACTCCTGTAGTTCCAGGTACCTGGAAGGCTGAGGTGGAAGGATTGCCGGAGCCCAGCAGGTCGATGCTGGGGTTGGCCGTGAGTGTGCCACTGCACTCCAGCCTGGGTGATGGAGTGAGAGTTCACCCTCCCCCACCCCCCAAAAGTAGGTCTATCCCTTATCTGCTCTTTAAGTGACCAGTAAATTACCTTTGTGGGGGAGGGGCAGTGGGGTAATGTTGAAGTCAGTTTGAGCTGATTTTTCTGTTACTTGCAGTCAAAAGTGTCTTGACTATAAAATAGGATCCTTCACAAAGTATTGAGTTCTCTATTTCCAGAATGATTCACATAAAATTACGACAAGCCTATCACAGAAGGAAATGCGGCATTATTGGGGAAGCCTAAGTCTTCTTAGCCTTGCTGATCAAAGCTGGAAATTTGCGTCTGTTCCCTGAAGCAGAGAATGCATTGTGAAAGAACGAAAGGCAGGAGGGAGGGAATCTGAATCATAATATCAACCAGACTGCCCAGTGGGCTTTTAATAAAGGCTTGACGTGTTTAGCCTAAAGTTCCATTTCAGAGTGACTATTTACTTCCTGCATTTTGGGCGAGGGTCAAGATTGACCCAAACCAGAGAGAACTGATCAACACATAGAGCTTATTAAGAAGAATCAAGTGTGCAGGTTTGTTACGAGAAAGAGATGTGGTGGCTAAGATATGGCTCCTGAGAAAGGTGTTTTTCTTTTTCCTTTTTTCTCTAAGTGCATTATCGCGGGAGGAACTACTACCAAAATCCCCCCAACTTCTCAACAAACACAAATAACCTCCCCATGGTGTTAGCCTTGGCGGGACCAGGAGAGAAAGTCCCCACTATCCCCAACCCAAAGATTTGAGTTTAGAGGCCGAAACATCTGTGCAACACATCTAGGGCAGGAGGGCAGACATTGAGTAGGGAGAAGTCTGGAACTGGGGAAAACAATTTAATGAAGCAGGGATACAAATAAATAGCTGACACCAGAAGACAGAGCATCTCCTGTCTGTTTAGAAGCCACTGGACTCTGGTTCTATTTATGAAGACATGTCCTACAGATCTAGTTTTCCCTGTTACTAATTGAGACCAAATCACCAACATATTCCAAGCATACGTGGAAATGGATTGAGCTGTATATCCAGGGCTCTGACCTCGTTAATGAATTTGCTCTGAGTCTTTGTTGGAACACATGCAGAGTGTTTCTGTGTTTTTCACTTTTAATAACTGGGGGAGATATAGATGCTCAACCTTCCTCTAGATTTCCAGTCCTTCTCACCTTCCTGTCAGTTTAATCAACTTTTCTTTTTTTTCTTTCATTTCTTTCTTTCTTTCTTTCTTTCTTTCTTTCTTTCTTTCTTTCTTTCTTTCTTTCTTTCTTTCTCTCTCTCTTTCTTTCTCTCTCTTTCTCTCTCTCCTCTCTCTCTCTCTCTCTCTCTCCCTCCTTCCCTCCCTCTTTCTTTCTTTCTTTCTTTTTTTTTTAAATTTAGAGACTCACTCTGTGGCCCACACTGAAGTGCAGTGGCATGATCACAACAATCACAGCTCACAGCAGCCTTGACCTCCTGGGCTCAGGCTATCCTTCCACCACAGCATCCCATGTTGCTGGGACTACAGGTGTGCACCACAACATCCAACTAATTTTTTGATTTTTTTCAAAATTATATTCTACAAATTATTAGAGGTACTTATGTGAGATGAAGATAGTTTCACTTCCTGTCCAATCCTGATGACGTACAAGCCTTGATGATCTCTCAAGCCTAGTGCAACTCTCTGGGATGCCTACGGCCATATCTTCTCTAGGAAAGTAGCTTTTTTAGATACTGTTGATCTAGTTCATTTCTTTTCTTACAATTTGTCGTAAGTCCCAAGAAATAGCCCCAGGAAAAATCAGAAGAGGGTAAATGCTAGCTGGGTTTCGTCTTTCTCTGAAGTTCCCATCATCTTTTACAGTTCATTTCTGACCCAGTAGGATGTTGTTCATCTTTCTGGGGTCTTGCAGCAATTCCAAAAACAGAGAAGCGTGTAAAAGAGTTGAAACTGTAACCATGGTGCCCCATGGAATCTCTGACAATCATTATGAGCCCAGATTGAGTTGGGCAGACAGAGACTGTCCCTCCTCAGATTCTCCTGTCGTTAGTTGTATAGGGATGATTGTATTTTCTGTCACATTCCAGAGCCATCTTCAGTGGCGATCCAGTTTAAAAAGATAGCTCTGAGCAGGCAGAGATCTAGCTCTGGCTCCTTGATGACTCAGGAAGCAAACTTGGTCAGAGCAAATAACCACTCTGTCTCTGAGATCCTTTGGTCTAAAACCAACAAAGCACCATTTTACTTGACTGACAGTGCTTCAGACAAATAGGAGACCCTACCTTGCAATGAGTTTTAAAACAGAGCTTTTAAAGTGGGTGTCAGTTCTTACCATGTAAATCTTTACCTTGACTCCATGGAGGTAAAACATGAGATGTTAGACTCACCATATATGGGATGAAGAGACTGCCAAGGTGGCTCATTCAAAAATTGTGAGTTGGTTAAAACATGCCTTTATCGTCTTCCAAAAGCGAAAAACTCAGTTTTCTAACGTTCAGCACCAGAAATCTTTTCCCCTGTTTCTGTTGCCCCCTAGAATTGGGCAGCATTGTAGCTCTGTCTTCCTTCTCTGAGGATGACAAAACAGAAATCTTGTTCAGCTCAAAGCTATGGTTTCTACCCTGGCTACTGATCAGCCTGGAGAACTTCAGAGCGCACAGATGCCAGGGCCCCACACCTAGAAACCCGATTCAGTTGGTCTTGGATGGGGCCCAAGTATGTTAACTATTCAAAAGCTCCCATGGGCTGAGAACCACCAGCATATTGTTACCTAAAATCACCTCATCAAATAAAACCAGGGAAGGGGTTCCAGGGATGAACTCATCGTGCTCCACTCCCACTCAAGATTTCCATAAAGCAGGTTACTGCATCCACTTTTATTTGCAAGCTTCAAGGTAGCCAAACTTAGAGTGTGGTTCTTCCCATAAATGAGAAGCTGGTGAAATCTAGCAGCAATGCCAAAGTTAGCTCAACTGCAGCTTCTCTCTAGACAGTGCCCTGTTTCTAACATTCTATGCCCATTCTGGCTACTTGTGGGATTATGCTCAGTGACCTCATGTTTGAACACCAACAGAATCTGATTCTCATCCTCTGCATGGTGACCTCTTCCTCATTTAACCCTTCAGTGTTAACCTGATAGCGTCAATTAATGACAAACACATGGACTTTGAGTTAGCTGGTGTTCAAGTCTTGACCCTATCACTCTGTAACTCAGGGTTCCTTGGGAACATTATCCAGAGCCTTGGTTTCTTCATTTGTAGAGTAGGGATGATATCACCTCTTCTACTCTGTTTCAGGCTTAACACACAGTAAATACTAAATAATAATGAGTCCTTCCCCCAACCTCACTGTTAACCTCATACTTATTTTCACCTATTGTCTATGCCTATGTCTTTTTTTTAGACTTCAAGAATGCGATGAATAAGATATATCTAAATTATAAAGATGTTTTAGAGATGGCAAGACCTTTTTGTTGTAATTGAAATTATAGCCAACTGGTGTCCCCTAGCTCTCTCTTGGTTCCTACCATAAGGAATCTGGCTGTGGCATTCACGATAGTGATGGGATTGTGGAAAACAACGGATGGAGTGGTGGGCGGGAGTGAACTGAAAAAGCCCTCTGATAGTCACTTGCTGAAAAATAAACCAGAGAAGACCTGGAAAGGACAGACCGCCAGATGTCCAACTAGGAAGCAGAAATCTTGGCTGGGTTCTGTTTCAAACCACAGAATCTGAATTTTTGGAAGAAAGCATTAAAAACAATGAATTACCCAAAATGGCAAAGTTAGGATTCAACTGCCTTAAAATATAACAACTTAGGCACTTTAAAAGAGAAATATTCCAGATGGCAAAGTAGAAGGATGAATTATAGAGAAGGCAGTAGCTGACATCCTGTTCAAGACTTCGAATCAGTGCAAAGAGAGAGCCTTGACTGAAGGAGCAGGCTGGGGAGCCTGAAGTTTTTAGGGAGACAGAAATGGGGTGCCTTTCAATCAGGTGTAGCTGCCCTCACAGGGCAGCTCTGGGTCCTCAGGACTCAGGTATGATATCAAATTGTTTTCTGTCTTCCAAGAGTCTCTGGAACAAATGGCTCTGGTAGACTCAGGAGCATGTCTGGAGAGACCACTTGAATCTTGCATTGCTTTGATTTGATCTGATCCAGCTGGTTTCACTGTCTAGTTCAGGGTTCTATGGGCCTAAGTATGATTTCAAATTGTCCCTGGTTCATTTTCACCTTTCAGCTCTTTTTATATGAGGTCATTCTAGCCCTCAAATCAAGGAGATCGGATCTGAACAGATGAACTGGAGGCTGCATCCTGGTCAAAGAAGCCTTTGCCCTCTGACTTCACATAGTCCTCAGACCAGAAGTCTTGTCACTCACTACCTGGGAGATGATTGGAAATGCAGCACCCCAAACCTCCCAAATCAGAGAATTTGCATTTTAATACAATCTTCAAGTGTTTTGTAAGCATGTTAAGGTTTGCAAAGCAATGTTCTAGTAAATTTTATGGTTAAAAAAAAGAAAGAAAGAAATAAGCCCACCAAGACCCTTTTATCCATCAGAAAGGATATTGCCCATTGATGTTGCCTGGTCTTTTGAACAGTGCTACACCTCAAGGATTCTACAAGTGTCCTGATAGCACTGCCAAGACCTTGACCCCAATACTAATAGTAAAACCCTTTCAGTCTGAAGTTAGGTCCATACAAAGGCCCATCTAGTATTCAGTCTCAGTCTCAGTTGCTCTATTCTGTTGTTCCTCCTCTTCCTTTCATGGGTAACTCATCCCAGGTAGAGGAAAGTTATGGAATGGAAGAAAGTTGCACAAAACCCTCTATTGGTTTCCCACTACACTCACAAAAATTCAGATTCTTTATTGTGGCCTTACAAAACTCTTCATGGCCTGATACCTGACTACACCTTCAATTTTATTTCTCACCCTCTCCTACTTGGCTCCTGTCACTTGGGCCGTCTTTCTTCCTTGAACACACCAAGTTCATTCCCAGATCCGAGCATTTCCAGTCATTATATCCTCTATGGGAATGTACTAACTTTCCACATCTTGTCATTGCTGACTACTCACCATTTAGGTCTCAGCACAAAGGCAGTGTTCCTAGGAAAACCAGCCCTGTCACATCATGTAGAATCCTTCCCCACCTCATCCATCTGTAACCCATTACTCTGTGTAACTCTCTTCATTGAACCTAACATTACTTGGTATTCTCTTGTTTATTTTTACAGATTTACTTTCTCCTCTCTTACCACATATAAAGTAAGCCTCATAAGAGCAGGGAATGGGTTTCTTTATTGATTACTATATCCCAAGTGCCTAGAACAGTGCCTGACAGAGTATGCACTCAGTAAATGATTACTGAATTTGAATGAATGATAGGGCAAGGGTGAAACCATCAACTTTTGGATTAACCATGCATTCCTGCTTTTCCTGCTCTAACTACTTTGCTCATGACTCCAGATAACTCAGAAGGGCTTAGATGGAAGACCCTGAGTTTATAACACTTTAGTCTGGCCCACAGGAAGGAACTAGTTCACACTGTGTCACTTCAGAGCTATGTGGCATGGCAATTCAATCCAATGTGGCTCTGTAAACCCTTATTGACTGCCTACCCAAGTACAAGGCATTGTGAAATATAAGGGGAATATTACAAGCTTTCTGACCTCAAAAGCCTGTCCTCAATCAGGCAGATAAGCAAACAGTTTTCATGTGGTATGAAAAGTAAGTTCAAGTTATAGATGGCAAAGGAAGAACACAAGGGTAACAAATGTGGAAGCTTAGAGATATTTTCCCCAAAACAGTGATGTCTGTTTTGGGTTTTAAAGCACATAGAGGAATCTGCCAGAAAACTCACATGAAGGAATTCCAGGGAGACAAAATGGCACGTCCAATGGTAAAGAAGCAAGAAAGAGCCTGGGAGGACTGCAAATAGTTTGGCAATGCCAGAATGCAAAATGCAGAGTTTGGGTTGGCAGAAAGACACAGGCTTCAGCAGAAGCCAAAGGGCACATAGTAGTGCATTTTCTCTGAGGTGCTAGATCCACCTTATGTTTGGGGTCAGATGCAAATATCTCCAATATTTTTCAGTCCCAAAGACTGTCATGAGTTGAGCTGAGGGCATGTTGCAAGCTCCAGCCCTCCTCTGTGCTCCCCTTGGACACATGAGCACCATGCCCAGCAATTTAAAGGCCCCCACATGCTGGACCCATTAGGCATCGCATGCTCCATCGTCTGAGTCATCACCCCCTCTGCCAGTGGTGATTGAACTCAAAGGAACTCTCCACTAATTGAATCTGAGATGACTCATACTAAACCAGGGACTTGAAACTTGAAAACCTTGGCGGTAATACCTTGGCAAGAGGACTCTTGGTTCAAATCAACCATCTCATTGTCTGGGGAGCCAGTGGGAGTGATGGGGTGGAGTGGGTGTATCTGGGGAGGAGGGAGATTGTGGGCAGGGACTTTGAGTTTTCTCAGAGAGCTGGAAAGGACAAAGCATTCACTGCATGCTATTGCTTGTTTGAGTTCTAGCTGAGAGCCAAGAGCTTAAAAAAATGACACTCAAACATGTTTTGTTTGGCACACCTAGTTTTATTTACAACACTCGATGCAATATTTAAAAAATAAGGAGGTTTCCCATTAAATATTAGATTTCTGGATTCTATTAAAAATTTGAAAGACCTGGAAACAGCTCACTGCAGGTGAAAAGGGTTTGCCCCTGACACAAGCTGTGTGCTCCCTAGGTTTCCATAGTCCTTACCCCAACTTGTACATTCAAGTGCCCCTGTACTTCTACTCAGAATGCTTCACTGGTTTTCTGTACCTTTTCGGTTCCTGTAGGCATTTGAGTTTGTAACCCCTGTTCTGAAACTATCAGTGAGGGGATAAATTCTGATGACATTTTCAGTAACAGAGGAATGGACCTCAAAATCTCCTTATCTCTTTGGAAAATTTCATCTTCTCAATGCTCAGAAATTCACTGGAAAACAATGTAATTAAAAAGGCATAAAAGTCAACAACCTCCCCCTCCCTCAACTTTTTCTATTTTTGCAGAGTACATAGTCGACACATTTAAGACAAGGGTTATATTTAGTGCCTTATCTTATGTTTCCCATCATAATTGCATCATGGTATTTATTTAATGGATGCTAAATCAATGCATAGTGAATGAATGTTATTGCTGGTTCAAATCTGTGCACATGGTATCCTCTCCCAGGGGACCTGGCACCCAGGACACTGCATGGAATGTCTTGCTCTTTCTCCATCTGCCCATGTTTCAGTGCTCCCCTTCCTTTCATCTGAACTCATCTAATTCCTCTTTGAGTAAGTGTTCAATGACTTCCCTAGGCTGCAAATATTAGCCTTCTCTTCTCTATTCTAAATTAGCACTTATTTGATTTTGTTATATAACTTCCTGATTTTTTTTTCTTCATGGGAAAAATAATATCTGCTTCATAAGATCAGTATATACATTATATCTGGAACATGGCAAAAATGGTCATTGCAAACACCTATATATTGCTTACTATATGCCGGGAACTCTTTCAAGTGCTGCACAAGTTGACTTATTTAAACTTCACAACACTTTCATAGGTACTGATGTTATTATCCCCACTTTGCAGAAGAAAAAACTGAGGCACAAAGAGACTAAGTAAATTGCTCAAGGAACACAGCTAATAAGATAATAAAAGTAAGCACTGCTAAGAAGGCTTAAACCCAGAAAGCTGGACCCAGAGTCTATAGCTGTAACCACTATGTAATACTGCATCTCTTCTGAAGTGAGGACTATGTATGCAGTAGTGTCCTTTGTGTTAGAGATTGCAAATTGTCCTTCAATATCAATTCCCACCAATACCATTTTGTTTTTTTCAATCACATGCAGTCTGATTGAACCCTACTTGCTTCTAAAGCATGATTTGACTAGCAAAAGAGAAAAGTGGAAAAGGGAAGTCTTCAATATAAGTAACGTCTTAGAGATGAGATCCTCTGTACTTCCTTCTCTCTTATTTAGACAGGAGAGTCTTCAGTCGAAGAACTCTTTTGAAAAATGGCTTCATCAGATGATCCTTCCTGAGAGCTCTTGGCTTTCCAGAAGTACCATACCTCCAACATATGTGCAAAGCTTCCCTGAGGCCAAGCAACTTAGATCTATCCGAATGCAAATGGCATTGGCTTTCCCTGTCATCAGTTTCAGATAGTCTCAATTCTAACAATAACTTAGTTGTACAATTTTGGTACAGACTGTTTATGTTTGTCCTTAGTTTCTCCATTTATAAAATAAAGGATTAGAAAAGATCATGAATGGCAAACAGGTTTGCTTTGGTAGGCCATATTCAATTGATTAGTTGTGTTTGTCTGGAATACTGCAAACCAGAAGCAGTATTTGACCAGGAATGTTTGCCATTGGAGAGAAACATGAGTTAGCATATTTGCCAAGAATTTGCCTCCTTGAATTAGATGGTTCTTTAGGCTCCTAAACAATTTCATGTTCATGTGGAAATAGCCAAAAAAGGAAAAGAAGATAACAAAGCAAGATATATGAACAATAATGTATTGTATACTTGAAATTTGCTAAGAGAACGGATCCCAAGGGCTTTTAATCCACCCTTTCCACACACAGGATGATTGTATGAGATGATGGACATTAATTAACTTGATTCTGGTGATCATTTCACATTGTATACATTCATCGAGAAACATCATGTTTTATATCCCAAATATGTTCACTCTCTCAATCATAAACCAATTAAGCTGGAAAAAAGAGATGGGAGGAAACAAAGTATGACAGTAAAATTACCATTTGTACCAGAGGCAATACAGAGAAGAATTGATGTTGCTGAAAAGCAAATCAGAAATAGGCTAGACAACTGTAAAATGAATGCAGAGAAAAAGAACCAATTGTGACATGGGGCAGGAGGAAGGTGGATATGGTTATAAAAGGGCAACATGAACCATTTTTGTGGAGCTGGAACTAACTGTTCTGTCCTGACTGCCGTGGTGACATGGACCAGCATGTGTCATAAAGTTACACATAACTGAGTATATGCAAGCATATTCACATACACAAGCGAGAACAAGTAAAATGGGAGTAAGATGGATAGATTGTACACATAATGTCCTGGTTGTGATTCTGCATGACACTGCAAGACATTGCCAAAAAAGAGCAAAAGGTACGTGAGACCTCTTTGTATTATTTTTTACTACTGTGTGTGAATCTACAGTGATCTCAAAATGAAAACAAAAGAGAACAGAGTCATAAATACATAAAGGAAAAACTGGAGACAAGGTAATAGGGATCCAAAGTACAGACAAATGGTGCTAAAAATGGAGCTAGAAGAAATGATCAGAGGTTAAACAGAGATTTAAATGTATCTGTGCTGAAAATGTCAATATTTACAGATTTAAAAGACTCACTAGAGTATAGGCATAATGAAAGAAAAGAGTTTGATTTTTAAACACACTGTCCCAGACTTTCTATATCACAAGGATTACAGTCAAAAATGAGAACCAGAGGATACTTCTGTTTCCTTACCCCAGGACCTAGCAGAGAGCCCAGTACATATTTGATGTCATATATGCCATCCATTGTAAATAGCACCTCTATTTCAGAGATTCAAAGATGTGAACTAATGTGCATTTTAACACGATAAAATAATATACTTCCTTTGGTTCTCTTACCGTGTCTAGTACAGAGTTGAGTTTGTCATAAGTGGAGTGAGAAAAACACTAGACTTCAAATGAGAAGACTGAGTTTACAACCTGGTTCTGACACATACTTGGACAAGAATGACAACATTTTTGGGTTCCTGTCTGCTCCTTTTTGGGGGAGGGGTTAAAAACCCTTGAGATCTGTTCTCTTAGCAAATTTCAAGTATACAATACATTATTGCTCATATATTTTGCTTTGTTACCCTCATTTCCCTTTGTGGCTATTTCCACATGAACATGAACTTGTGTAGGGGCCTGAAGAATCATCTAATTCAAGAGTAAAGACGTGGACTGCAAGTTGAGGACGGAAACTTAGGAAGAACCAGGTACCAGGAGCTTGAAAGCAGCTCTGGGGGCCACAGTGGAAGCTCACAAGCCAATGGCACTTATGCCCCCTCCCCACTTGTTTTACAGGATCTTTCTCCTTAAAACCACGGACTGATATCAAACCTGAAAGTGATGCTGAGTCACAGATATTGCATGAAGACTATTTGTGCTGAGAGAGAGGTTGGATACGTTTCTCTACTGCTCTGAATGATTTCTTGCCATTCATAAACAGTTTCTTAAAAAACATGAAGGTGACTTTTACAATTCTATTGAAGTATGGATCTGAATACAAAGTACATTCAATCATCCCTGTACTTTCCCTCAAAAACATTTTCTAACCTTAATGCAGAGCACTCCATTGGTGGGCATTTGGTAGGTATAAGGCACTAGAAATATACAAAAGTATTAAATCAGGCAATACTACCCTGAACAGCCCATTACAGATGAACACAGAATATTGATAATAAAAGTTACAATTTATAAAGTGTTATCTGCATTCTAGACACTGCATATATATTGTACATACTATTTATCTATCCCAATAATTTGGAGAATTATTGAAAGCAGAATTGGGACTTTTACCTTATGTTTGTGTGACCTAATACTGTGGTTTTTTATTGCCTACCATTTTTAAAGATTAAGGTCAAATCATGTAGCCATCATGAAATATTCTCTAACATGTACATATTCAACATTCATTCATTCATCCAACAAATATGTCTTGACATTATTTATGTACTGGGCTCTCTGCTAGGTCCTGGGATAAATGATGAGTAATCCAGACAGGAATTCAATCTCAAAAATCTTCAAGTCGAATAGAGGAAAGAAACTAGTATTAACCAAATAATCAAATGGATGTAGAACTGTGTTTGTCCATGGCAAGGGATATAAAGGAAAGATACATGTTGCTTTGAGACCATATAAGGAACGGATTTGACCTATTCAGCCAATCAGGGCAAGTTTCATCAAGAAAGTGACCCCTAATAGAAGGAACACACTCCAAGAAAGGAAACAGCATGAGCAAAATTTGTGTTTTGGTAAGGAAGTAAGGAAGAATGTGGCAATTTTGATGGACTAAGAGAGAACCACCACAGGAAGAGTAAAGATGTGGGTTGTAAGATGAGGACAGAAACTTAGAAAAAGCCAGGACATGCCAAGTCTTATGGTCCTTGTAAGGAGTTTTGCCATAAGCCAAAGAATAAGGGAGGTCTTTGAAAAGGTTTAGTAAAGTTTAGTGACATGATGTGTTTTGATTTTCCCCTCAGTTCTTTTTATTGCCTTTTATAATCAAGGATGCTTGTGTGTATGTCCCAATTATATTCTGTTTTGTACTGTTTATTATGAAATCAAAAGACAAAATCTTGTCTTCCAAATTAGATGGGAGACACTCTGAAAATTGGGGACACTTCTTAAACCAAATATTATTGGATTTAAGACACCCAAGTAAGATGTGTGTTTGTTGCCACATTCCACTAAAAAAGAGAAAATGCTGCCAATTAGACATGCCATTGATTGTAAACAGCATTTGTATTCCAGAGATTCAAAGATGTGAAATAATGTCTATTTTAACACAATAAAATAATATACTTCCTTTGGTTCTCTTATAGTGTTGAGTCTTACAGAGTTGAGTTTGCCATAAGTGGAGTGAGAAAAACACTAGACTTCAAATGAGAAGACTGAGTTTGCAACCTGGTTCTGACACATACTTGAACAAGAATGACAACATTTATGGGTCCCAGCCAGCTCCTCTGTAAAGTGACCATATAACCCCCAAGGTTTCTCCCAGCTCTGCTTCTTCTCCATGCAATAGCTGCCTGTCAAAAGTTCTAGGAAGACATCTTTGAGGTCTTTCTCTGCTGGAGAGAACTTCTGGTAGGAAAAAGTAGGACTCCCTTATTTTCCAGGTAGAAGGCACACAACCGTGATTTAGAAACAAAAAAATTAAAGGCTCAATAAATCTACTGAGCAACTTTGGTTCTTACTAGAGATCATGTAGACCTCAGGCTATTTGAATAATTACTCAAACATGGATATCAGACAAAAATCATACAATTTATATCAACAATATGAATGACAAAATTAAAAAAGAAGAATTGAAGAGATCCCTATATGCCCTGTTTTCTCAGTTTGGCCACGTGGTAGATATTGTGACTTTAATGACCATGAGGATGGGGAGGGGCAGGCCTTTGTAACATTTAAGGAACTAGGTTCATCCACTAATGCTTTGAGGCAGTTACAAGAATTTCCATTTTATGGCAAACCAAGGTAAACCCAGTATGCAAAAAACAGATTCTGATATAATATCTAAAATGTGGGGCACTTTTGTTGACAAAGAAAAGAAAAAGCTAAAACTATAGAACAAACGGCAACAACCACAAACAGAAAGTCTGGTCAGGAAACGCCAAATTCAGCTAATACCCAAGGAAACTCAACACCAAATCCTCAGGTCCCTGATTACCCTCTAATATTTTATGCCTTAATAACTTACTGGAAAGACTAATGAGATGATGTTATCAATGCTGTTTAACCAGTTCCCTGGTTTCAAGGAAGTATGTTTGGCACCTGGGAGGCATGACATTGCCTTTGTTGAATTTGAAAATGATGGGTAGGCTGGTGCTACCAGGGATGCTTTACAAGATTTAAGATCACACCGACTCATGCCATGAAGATCACCAAAGCCAAGAAATAACATCTGGGATAGTCATCTTTAAAGGACTTGGTGTTATTTGTAGTGTTTGTTTTGGATAACATTTGGTCAGGTCATTTTAATAGCTGGAGGTAGGCCAGAGTGAAAGTGAAATTTTTGTGAAGGACTTAAATTATCTGGTGTTTCTTTAGCCTTAGTGAACAATGAAATACAAAGGCTTTAACTTTGTACAATAAACTTTTATTTGTATTTTGTGTAAAAAAAAAAAAAAGAAGAGAAAAAGAAAAAGAAAAAAGAAAGCTGTTGACAAGGAAAGTTGATGTAGGGCTGACGTTAATCAAAAGATGGGAGAAAAGCATGGGCTGTCCAATGGTTATACTTGTGTCCCCCTCAAAAGGTATTAAAGTCCTGACTGCCAGTACTTATGAATGTGCTCTTGTTTGGAAAAAGGTGTTTGCAGATGAGTTAAAGTGAGGCCATTAGGATGGGGTCCTAATTTAATATGACTGGTGTTCTTATAAAGGGAGAAATTTGTTTTTGTCTGAAGTTGATGAAAATTTTAGGACCAGATGGATTCACAGCCAGATTCTTCAAACCTAAAAAAGAACTTCTTCTACCCAAGAAGAACTAATACCAATCCTCCTGAAATTCTTCAAAAAAATTAAGGAGGAGAGAATTCTCCCTAACTCATTCTATAAGGCTAGTGTCACCCTACTAACAAAACTATACAAGGAAACAACAACAACACTACAGCCAATACCCCTGATGAGCTAGGTGCAAAAATTCTCAACAAAATACTAGTAAACTAAACCTAACAGTACAGCAAAAAGATAACACACCGTGATCAGGTAGTTTTATAACAGGGATGTAAGAATGCTTCAACATATGCAAATCGATAAATGTGACATATCACATCAACAGAATTAAGGACAAAAACCATATAATTATCTCAATAGATGCACAAAAAGCATTTGATAAGATCTGTGGTCCTAGTTGCTTGAAAGACTGAGATAGGCATATCCCTTGAAAGCCTAGGAGATTGAGTTTGTAGTGAGATATATTGTGCCATTACACTCCAGCCTGCGTGATAGAGTGAGACCCTGTCGTTAAAAGAATAAAAATGAAATAAAATGAAAACCCTAAAGACTCCATCAAGAAACTTCTAGATATGATAAATTAATTTAGTAAAGTTGCAGGATACAAAATCAAAGCACATTAATCAGTATTATTTCATATACACCAGTAATAATTTAGCTGAGAAAGAAATTAAGAAAGCAATCCCATTTATAATAGCTACTAAAAATAAAATACTTAGAAATAAATTTAACCAAAATGGTGAAAAATCTTTACAAGAAAAGCTACAAAACACTGATGAAAGAAATTGTAGATAACACAAACAAAAGGAAAAACATCTCATGCTCATTAGTGATATTGATATTAATGATAATGATATGAATTAATATTATTAAAATGAGCATTCTTCCTAAAGCAATCTACAAATTTAATGCAGTCTCTATCAAAACACCAAAATTATGTTTCACAGATTTGGAAAAAAACAATCCTAAAATTCAAATGGGACCATAAAAGAGCCTGAACAGCCAAAGCTATCCTAAGCAAAAATGAAAACATCACATTACCTGACTTCAAATTATATTATAAGGCTATGGTAACCAAAACACCATGGTACTTGTATAAAAATAGACACATAGATCAACAGAACAGAATAAAGAACCCAGAAATAAGGCCATATATTTACAGCTTTGTCCTTGACAGAGCCAATAAGAACATGCACTGGGGAAAGGACATCCTTTTTAATAAATGGTGCAAATTGGGTTGGGATATGCAGAGGGATGAAATTGGTCCCCTATCTCTCACCATATATAAGAATCAACTCAAAATCTATTAAAGTCTTAAACATAAGACCAAACATAAAAATACTAGAGTAAAACTTAGGAAAAACTCTTCTGGACTTTGGTCTAGGCAAATAATTTATGAAGACTTCAAAGACACAGGGCAAAAAAAAAAAGAAAGAAAGAAAGAAAAAAGACAAATAGGACTTAAAAGTTTCTGCATCTGCATAAGAAATAACAGAGTGAACAGACAACCTGCAGAATGGGAGGAAATATTTATAAACTATCCATCTGACAGAGGTCTATTACCTAGAATATACAAGGAACTCAAACAACCAAACAACAACAAAAAGGACATGAAGAGACATTTTTCAAAATAAGATACAAATGACCAACAGGTATATGAAAAATGCTCAACATCACTAATCATCAGAGAAATGCAAATTAAAACCACAATGAAATATAATCTCACCCTAGTCAGAATAGTTATAAAAAGACCCAAAAATATAACAGATGTTGGCAAGGATGCAGAGACAAGGGAGCTCTTAAACACCGTTGGTGGGAATGTAAATTAGTAGAATTCTATGGAAAACAGTATGGAGTTTTCTCAAAGAATTAAAAATAGAACTATCATTCAATTCAGCAATCCCACTACTGGGTATCTACCCAAAGGAAATGAAATCATTATATCCAAAAGATTCCTGCACTCCTAGGTTTATTGCAGCACTATTCATAATAGCAAAGACATGGAATCAGCATGAATGTCTATCAATGGATGATCAGATAGATAAAATGTGGTATATATACACAATGGAATACTATTCAACCATAAAATGAATGAAATCATGTCTTTTGCAGCAACATGGATGGAACTGGAGGTAATTATCTGAAGTGAAACAAGTTAGACACAGAAAGTCAAATACTGCATGTTCTCATTCATAAGTGGTTGCTAAAACACCCATACACATGGAGGTAGAGAGTGGAATGGTAGACAATGGAGGCTTGGAAGTGTGAGGGGATGGGAAGGGAGTGGGTGATGAGCAATTACTTAATAAGTACAATGTATGTTATTCAGATGAAGAATACCCTAAAAGCCCTGATTTGACACTGCAGAGTTTATACTTGTAACAAAATTGCACTTGTACCCCATACATGTATACCACTAAAAAATAAAATAAAATTTGAAAAAAGGCAAAAGAAAAACCTGCCAGCCAAAGAGAGTTTCCTGTAGGTGGATCCAACCCAGGGGAGAAGAGATTACAACCCTATCCTATATAGAAAGCAGTTCTTAGGATTCTTACCTTGGCAGCTGGTGTTAAGGAACAAATAAATACAGATTAAAACTCTAGCTCTGTGACTTACTTTCCAGTTATGTAACTTTCAGCAAGTTACTCAACTTCTCTGAGTCTGTTTCTTCATCAGTAAAATGGGAATAATGACACCTGCTCCATGGGGTTCTCATGAGATTTAAGAAATAACCATTAAAAGTGATGGCATCTGCCATTTCTAGCTACATGCCAGGCTCGTGCAATGAACTTTATCATTTCATTTCTTCCTACAACAATACTGTGAAATAGGTACTATTATTCTGCCCATTTTACAGAGGAGGAAACTGTGGCTCAGGGAGATGATGAAGCGACTTGCCCAAGGCACACAGCTGGCCAATGATAAAGCAGGGATTTGAAAAAAAAAAGGAGGGGAGGGGAATGGGAAATGAAGACACAGAGGGAGTGTCTATCTATAAGCCAAGGGACTCCTGGAGCCACCAGAAGCTGGGAAAGAGGCACAGAACAGATCCTCCCTCACAGCCCTCAGAAGGAACCAACCCTGCTGACACCTTGATTTTGGCGTTCTAACCTCCAAAACAATGAGACAATACATTTCTGCTGTTTAAGCTACTCAGTCTGTGGTACTTTGCTTTGACAGCTCCAGGAAACGAATCTGGCTGTTTCACTGCAATGATTTAGTGTCTCTTACTTCCCATCTTCTTCTGCTTCTGAGAGAAGCAGATTATCACAAACTAGGGGTCAGAATTACACGACACTGTTAAGAGAGCGACACTCTCCCATCTGCTTTTTGTACCCGACAGCTCTTTCTTGTGCCGCTAACCTGGAGCATCCAGCATTTCATAATAATTCCCCATTACCAAGAATAACTCTGGTGCCTTCCTCAGCTCTGTTGAAGTCTGTTTGCTGTACTGACTTCTCATGGCTGGAAATTAGAATGTGCTTATGGTTTGGAAAATATCCTTCCACCAGGAACTTGAATCAGGGCTTAAGGAAATGCAGAGTGTTAACACTAGAAGTCACCTTAGAGCCAGCCCATCCTAGGACTTCTAACTGATCCAAAGTCTGGATTGAGGCCTGACAATTTTTATTTTTTAGTTCTCATGGGATGCTTCTGAGACTATCTACTGAAAACCACTGTCTTTAAACTGAGAGGATGCGGTATATCAGGTGAGTAGCTTTTTACCCTGTTCAATGAGTAAAAATTGACTGTACCTTAATATAATGGTTCTTAACCTTGACTGTACATTGGAATGACCTGAGGAGATTTAAAAACCCACTGTGGAGTCTGATATAATTGGTCTCAGTGGTGGGCAGAGAACTGGGTGTTTTACAAACTCCCGAGGAAATTCTGATGTGCAATCAGGGCTGAGAATCACTATCTCAACATTTACAGCTCTCTGATTATGGGGAAGTTATACAAACTCTTGGTCTTTAGTTTTTTCATCTATATAATGAGATTATAATGACACTTATTATAGGTTTTGGTGAGTATTAAACAAGTCAATCAATTTAAAACATTTAGAAATATTCCCAGCACTTAGTAAATGTTATATAAGTGTTGTCATCATCACAACAGTTGTAGTCAGTGACATCTTTCCTTTTTTTCTG
Organism: Carlito syrichta; assembly: GCF_000164805.1. Classification (NCBI taxonomy): domain Eukaryota; kingdom Metazoa; phylum Chordata; class Mammalia; order Primates; family Tarsiidae; genus Carlito; species Carlito syrichta. The sequence goes on from NW_007245638.1 coordinate 1,974,016, forward strand.
CATGCTCTGATTTTCATAGGCTCTTTTACATGTGGACAAGATTTTAGGTCTTTTCTAGAATGGGCTGTATTAAAACCACCAAAGTTGAGTAAGGTCATTTTGTATCCTTCAGCCTCACCTTACCCACCTGCCCCCGCACCAACCCAAAAGAGGCTGCTTTGTTCTTTCTCTATTGTTAAATAGAAGGAGCACTGTACTAGGAGTCAGAAGATACAGATTCTTCTTTATGATCTAAATTTCAAAGCACTTTTGTTGAAAATCACCTGACCATAAATATAAGGGTTTTAGTGTAGAACTCTCAGTTCTATTCCACTGAGTTATGTGTCTATACTTATGCCAATGTTACACTGTCTTGAGTAATGTAGGTTTGTAATAAATTTTAAAATCAGAAAGCAGCGCTGTGCTTTTTAAAGATTGTTTTGGCTATTCCTGTTCCCCGGCACATTCATGTGAATTTTAGAATCAGTGTGTCAGTTTCTGAAAAGATGCAAGCTGGGATTTTAATAGTGATTGCATCAACTCCGTGGATCACTTTGAACAACACTGTCATCTTAACAATATTAAGTTCTCTGATCTATAAATGTGGTATATCTTTTTATTTATTTAGGTCTTTAACTTTAACACTGTTTTTTTAATCATTATCTAAATATAGTTTTGTACTTTTGTTAAATAAATTCCTAGGTATTTTAGTCTATTTATTTTTTAATTATATATAAATGTAACTTTCTTAATTTCATTTTCAGGTTGTTCATTGCTAGTGTTTAGAAATACAGTTTATTTTTATATATTGTTCTTATGCCCTGCAATCTTACTGAACTCATTTTTTATTCTAATAATTTTAGTTGGTTCTTTAGAATTGTATAAGATGTGTGTAGACGATTATGTCATCTGCAAAGAGAGATCGTTTTATTGCTTTCTTTACATTGCATAACTTTTGTTTAATTTTCTTGCCTAATTGCAATGGGCAGAGCCTCTAGTACAATGATGACTAGTAATAACAAGAGCTGATATATTTGTCTTGTTCTTGATATTAGGGGAAAAGCATTCAGACTTTCACAAGTATGTATGATGCTAGCTGTGAGTTTTTTGTAAATGGCCTTTATGAGGTTGAGAAAGTCCGCTTCTGTTGCTAATTTGTTGGATATTTTGGGTTTTGTTTTACCATGTAGTGGTGCTAGATTTTTGTCAAATGCTTTTTCTGCATCTATTGAGATGATCAAACAGTTTTTTTGTTCTTTATTCTATCAATATGTATATTATATTAATTGATATTTAGAATCCCAGCACTTTGGGAGGCCAAGATGAGAGGATTGCCTGAGTCTGCAGGTTCAAGACCAGCCTGGGCAACTCAGCGAGACCTCATCTCTACAATAAATCAAAAAATTAGCTGGGCATGGTGGCGTGTGCCTGTAGTTCCAGCTACTTGGAAGGCTGAGGGTGGAAGGATCACCTGAGCTCAGCAGGTCGAGGCTGTGGTGGCCAGGAGTGTGCCACTGCCTTTCAGCCTGGGTGACAGAGTGAGACTCCAGCTCAAAAAAACCCTGATATTTAGATGTTAACCCAAACTTACATTCATGGGTATTTCAAAGGTCTTATACCTTTTTTTTTTTAAAACCAAACTGCTTATTATGGAAAATGTAAAACACATCAAAAGAGGAAAGAATAATATAATGGGCCCCCAGCTTCAGCTATTTATTATCAATCCCAGAGCCAATTTTGTTCATCTATACACCACACTTTGCTCTACCACATTGAATAATTTAGAAGAATATCCTAGCTATTATATTTTTTCTTCGGTTCATATTTAAGTATGTATCTCAAAAGTATGGGATTCTCCTAAGAAACACATAGTTATACCATTGTCATATAATAATTCTTAATTGGGCATGGTAGCTCATGCCTGTAATCCCAGCACATTAGGAGGCAGAGGCAAGAGGATTACTTGAGTCTAGGAGTTCGAGACCAGCCTGGAAAACTTGGTGAGACCTTGTCTCTACAATAAATCAAGAAATTAGCCGGGTGTGGTGGCACGTGCCTGTAGTCCCAGGTACTCGGAAGGCTGAGGTGGAAGAATCGCCTGAGCCCAGCAGATTGAGGCTGCAAGTGGAGGTGAGGGTACCACTGCACTCCAGCCTCTCCAGGTGGCAGAGTGAGACTCCGACTCAAAATAAATAAATAAATACATAAATGATAATTCTTTTACATCATAAAATGTCCAGTCACTGAACAAATTTCCCTAATTATCTAATAAATTTCAAAGTGTGTATTTGTTTGAGTCAAGATCAAGATAAGTTCTGCATATTACAATTGATTAATGTGTCCCTTAAGTCTCATTTAACTTACTGAAATACCCCAGCATCTCTTTTTTACAGGAAGAAATTAGGTAATTTGTCTGCTCATGCTTTTTATAGTCTGGTTATTCCCAATTTCATTCCCTTGGTGTAGGTTAACGTGTTCCTTTGGACCCTGTATTTCCTGCAAATGTATATTTAGATCTAGAGACTTGATCAGACACAGTCTTGATTTTTTTTTTTTTTTTTTGAGTTGGAGTCTCACTCCGTTGCCCAGGCTGGAGTGCAGTGGCATACTCATGGCCACCCCAGAGTCGACCTGCTGGGTTCCAGCGATCCTTCTGCCTCAGCCTTCCAAGTAGCCGGAACTACAGGCACATACCACCACTCCTGGCTAATTTTTGGTTTATTGTAGAGACGAGGTCTCAAACACGCTGGCTCAGGCAATCCACTCTCCTCGGTCTCCCAAAGTGCTGGGATTACAGTCTTGATTTTCTGACAGTATTATATCCTGGGCAATACTGCATTCTTCCAACTGGTGATACCTACTATCTGAATGCCTTATTTTGTGTGTGTGTTTGATTTTAGCAGCAATTAATACTGCCTAGATTCAGAATGTCATTAGAGGTTTCAAAATGGTGATAATTTTTCACCAGATTTCAGGTAGCGCTTTTCATTCTTTACAAGATTAAGAAAAAAAATAAGAGTGTTGGAGGGAGTGGAGTGGAACTTATTGGGAGGATTCTGGGGTATCTCCAGGTGTCAAGGCTTCATGAAGGACTATCAGAGGCTCAAAAGCTATAAGGAAATATGCAGGTTCTGCTTCTCATTTTTTCCTCAGTCTTGACCCTATTCCTCTAGAGTTAACTTGTTTAGCTTTTTCATAGCTAAATATGACTTCCCCATACTACCTGACTTTATATTTCTACAGTCAAAAAACTTACAGAGATTTTGTAAAGGAGGTTTCAATTTCAATTTCCTGACTGAAATTATCTGATTGGTCCAGTTTGGGCCAATTGGCATGATGGTTAAGACAGTATGGCAGGACTATACAATTCAAACATGTCTATCTGTGGGTCAGGTGAGAGGCAGTTCTTACAGAAAAAGACACTCCAAAATATTGGTTATCAATATCTGCTCCTACCATGTCAATTCATGGCTTCAAACCACTATTTTTTTTAAGAGTCAGGGTCTCACTCTGTTGCCAGGCTGGAGTACAGTGTTGTGATCATGGCTTACTGCAGCCTGGAACTCCTGGGCTTAAGCACTCCTCCTGCCTCAGCTTCCTGAGTGGCTGGGAGTACAAGCACAGGACACCATGCCCGGCTAATTTAAAACATTTTCTTTTAAAGAGACAGGGTCTTATTTTGTTGACCAGGCTGGTCTCAGACTCCTGGCCTTAAGTGATCATCTGCTTCAGCCACCTGAGTTCCTGGGATTATAGGCATGAGCCACTGCACCCAGCTGGAATCACCATTTTTATGCATTGATAAATCTCTCTGTTGTCCCCTCTCTCTGCCTCTCAAATGAGCTTGAGACTTTTATGTAAAACTTCCAACTGGAAATATCCCCATAGAAATCCTGCAGACCCGATTCTCAACATGTTGAAGACTGAATGCATCATCTTACCCCAAAACTTGATCCTCCCTTTTTATACACTATCTCAGTGAAAGCAATTTTCATCAACTCAGTGAGCAATACAAAAAATGTGAGAATGGTCCTAGACTCTTCCCTCTACCTCAACCCCTTTCTTTCCATCTAATTCCTCTTGAACAAGGTTATAATTCAATCTCCTCCATTGTCATTTGCATTCCCCCTCTGCTCCATTTCCATTAATGACCACAGCTTTTTTCAGTATTCATTCCTTCTAATCTTGTTACTGCCACAGCCTCCCAATTGGACTCTCTGGACTTCAGAATGGTTCTTTTTCAATTTATCCTCCATACCTCTTCTAAGAGCCCTCTTTCTAAAAGACAGTTATAATCATCTTACTTTGCTGATTAAAATCCTCCAGTAGGTCACTATGGCTTTCAGGATAAGAGTTCAAACTCTTTTTTTTTTTTGAGTTGGAGTCTCACTCTCTCACCCAGACTGGAGTGGAGTGGCCGCTCCCAGCCACCGCAGCCTCAACCTGCTGGGCTCTGGCGATCCTTCCGCCTCAGCCTTCCAAGTAGCCGAAATTACAGGCGTGCGCTACCACGCCCAGCTGATTTTTTGATTTATTGTAGAGATGAGGTCTCGCTGCCCAGGCGGGTCTCGAACCCGCGGGCTCAGGCAATCCACTCACCTCAGCCTCCCAAGGCGGGGATTACAGGCTGAGCCACCGAGCCCGGCCAAACTCTTTATCTTACAACCAAAGTTCTTCACCATCTGGTTGCTGATCCCTTCTCTGACTTTGCTTCCATCACTCTGTCACAACTGGCAAATGATCTGGTCATCCAGAAGCATTTGCACTTTCCAACAAGTTTTGACAAGTTATTTCATACATCTCAGCTTCCCTTCCCTTGGCTGCCTCCACCAATGGCATGCCTTAGCTCCTCTCATCAGTCCTTCTCATCCAGCCAATGTCTAGTGCCTGCTCAAGAGTCAACTCAAGCTCCACCTTCTTTGAGAAACTTACTAAAGACATGTCTAGCTTAACTTAGTATCTCTAGTACTTACCCCAGTGCCTGGTATAGAGTAAGTGCTCATTACATGTCTGTAATATTCATAAATTGAAAACCTACCCTTGAGTTTTGGGACAAAAGTGCCAGGGTTTGTTGCAGATCCATTCTACAGACATTCTGGGCAATGACTACTCCCCTGCCCCTCAGGTATCGTGGGATTCCCCAAATGTTCCTCTGATGGCTTCTTCTAACTCAGTGCATCTCAGGGCATGACCTCAGCCCAATAGGAGTAACCAGATAGCCTCGAGGGTCAGCATTGCTGCTGGGCACCAATGTGGTCAGAAGGGAGACTGGACAGGGACAGGAGAGTGCAGACAGATTCCTGAGATCTTCAAGGAGCACATAGAGTGCCCTTTGAGTGATTATGGAAAAGTCCAAGATCGAAGACCTGCCTCGTGGGGTTTGAGGTTACAGTCCTTACCATGAAGTCTTCACTAATACCTGTAGCCCACATTAACCACTTTCTTGACTGTTTAGAACATTTCTCTGTTTCTGTCATTCATCTTAATACTTGACTATATTTTATGTAACTCTGTAATTATTGTCTAGTTTCTCTCAGTTTCATGTAAGCATTTTGTAGGCAAAAACAAAAACAGAAAAAATGCCATATTTCTCAATGGGAGAAGTGCCAGAAGCCTAGAGAAGGATACATGATCTGAATTTTTTAAAGAAAGAGGAGAAGATTCTGGAATTTATAAAGTTGTGACAAAAGTTAAAAAAAAAAAACTGGCAGATACATTATTGAAAGCTAACTTGTGAGTATATTTTTAAAAGGTGAATTTGTAATTATTGGGAGGCCACAGGGTTCACTGAGTTAAAACTACAGCAAATGAACTTACTTTCTTTTTGGTTGAATTTCTTTTCTTTTTTTTTTTTTTCTTTTTCTTTCTTTCTTTCTTTTTTTTGAGTTGGAGTCTCACTCCATCGCCCAGGCTGGAGTGCAGTGGAAACACTCACCGCCACTCCAGCGTCAACCTGCAGGGCTCTGGTGATCCTTTCGCCTCAACCTTCCAAGTAGCTGGAACTATGGGCACACACTACCATACCTAGCTAATTTTTTGATTCATTGTAGAGATGAGATCTTGCCAACTTGCCCAGGTTGTTCTTGGACCTGTGGGTTCAGGCAGTCTCCTCACCTTGGCCTCCCAAAGTGCTGGGATTACAGACTTGAGCCACTGTGCCTGGCCTTTGGTTGAATTTCTAACTGGTAAACTAAATGATCACAACAGTTCATATTAACCCAGGGTTTTATAATGCAAAGGACTTTCACATGTATCATCTCAGCAAGGCACTGTGGACAGATGCAAGACAGATATAGTTTGACTCAGTGCTGCTTTACTTCTCTGAGCCTCTTCTCTTCATGTGTATGCATCTTTAAGTCATATCTAAGAATGAAAGGTAATCTGTGTGCTAGTCCACTTACTGAAACACAACAATATCTGCATTATATGGAGAATATAGTACAATATTACCATTCTTAATATTCTCAATAAATAGTGAGGAATGTGAATGTATTAGTGTTGTCTTTTTTTTTTTTTTTTTTGCATATGAGCAAATTGAGGGTAAGTTTAGGTAATTTTCCAAAAAGCACATGACATTTGTTTAGGAACAGAAATTTGAATCCTTGTTCCCTGCTATACTTTCCCCTGTGCCATGGGGAATGAGGTCACCTTCTCATTTTCTCATTTTTGCAAGCATTGAGTAAATTTCTGAGCAGGGATGCATCCTCATAACTCTATGATGTAGGCATTATTTCATTTACAAAACAGCCTGAAGCTACCATATTTGCCAAAGACTGGAAGAAATCACATGGTAGAACTGGCTGAAGAAGCACCTAATCTGTGCTAGGACATGGGCAATACATGTCACAAGCATAATATGTTTTAATATAAAAATAGCTTGTGATGGGTCTAGTTCTCCCATTTGAACAGATGGGGAAATGGAGACAGAGATAGGTAACGCGACTTGCTCAAGGTCATACATATAGCAAGTGACTGAGATGAGATTAAAACCCAGTACTATGCTGCTTGACCACTGTCCTATGCTGCCTCTTCCAGAGAAGCAGGAAGAGTTTTCTACCAACAAAATGCCTCAAGAGACAGTCAACTCTTCATCTCTGAAGTGGTCAAAGTAGAGGCTGGTGGTCTCCGTGTGAAGGCAGAACTGTAAACTGAGATAATTTGAAACCCCAGGCCTTCATGATTCTGTCCATTTGTTCTTTGGAATGCTTTCTTCACAGGGTGTACTATGCACCAGCCAGATGCTCAGTAAGTAGTTGTTGACCTGAATGGAATAGAAGTCCACTCTGCGGAACAGGACCAACTCGGTGCAGTGCTGTGGGAGTTGTGGCTTTGCAAGTGAGCTTTCTAGCTATTTGTGTCAAAGCTGAATTAGAGGGAGGCGGGCTTCCTAGTGCAGCTAGCAATTAGAGCCCAACCCACAAATTCCTGCACTGGCCTGGCTGCTTGCGTGGGAAGGACAGGAAAGGAGGCACCTTCAAGGGACAGCGGGACAGGGCAGGGGCAGCAGTGGGCAGCAGCCCCAGGAGCTGTGGCCACAAGAACAGCCTGGACAGCTGGCCTCAGTCTTGATTTGGATAAAGATGTTTATTCTGCTCTGCCTCCCAGGCCTCTCCCTTCCTGTCTGAAGGGCCTGTCTACTCGAGTAACTGAGGAGGTGATTAATTAGATGCAGACTTGCAAACCCAGCCAAGAAGTGTTCTGGGACTGAGATTCACATGGGGGGTTAGAGACACCCTCCCAGCATTACAATGTAGAAAGTCCCTCCCTTTGTCCACTCCAGGAGTCTGAAGGTCATGCATGGTCCAGGAAAAAATTGGAATCAAATGCATACTGCCCTGAACTGATGCCTGAGCATGGAATTAGCTGGTGCTGTGGAAACAATGAGTAGGGAGAACATGGAACTCATGTCTTGATGGGGGTGCTGGTTCCCTGGGAGCACATGCTCTTGGAGAAACAGGCATAGATCATCCATTTGATTTTCGGAGGAAGTGTGAAATAAGTCCTCTTGCTCAATGCCCACCCCTCTGATTTATAAAAAACAAACAAAAACAACTCAGATTATCACTTCCTTGGGTCAGAGTGGTGGTTCTCAACATTTTGGTCTCAATTCCCCTTACTCTCTGCAAAAAAGTTGAGGATCCCAAAGAGCTTTTGTGTATGTGAGGTATAGCTCTCAAGTTTGATGATATTTGAACTTAAAACTGAGAATTTTTTAAAAATAAAAATGTATTCTTAAAAAAATAATACATCATTATATGTAAACGTAAGTTTTTTTTCTGAAAAATATCTCTTCCAAAACAAAAATATCTAGTGAGAAGACTGGCATTGTTTTACATTTTTAAATATCTCTTTAATGCTAGGCTTAATAAAAGGTGGCGGGATTCGAGTATCTGCCTCTGCTTTCAATCTGTTGCGATGTGTTGTCTGGGTTGAAGGTTATGAAGAAGTCTGGCCTCACGCAGTGCGATTGAAAAAGAGAGGAGAATTCCATAGTCTTTTTAGATAACTGTGGAGATTTTTTTTTTAACTACACCAAAACAGATTAGTTGCACTATGGGATCTGCACCCGTATCAGTGAACTTTTCATACTCTGTTTTGTTAGAATCTATTGACCTATCCTGAACTTTGAGTAGATCTTTTCACCAATGCATGATTTTCTGACATCGTACATTGATCATTTGGAAAATATTGATTGAGTCATGCAGATCTTCTGAATGTTGACACATTTCATTATACAACATTAAAAAAATCATATCTATTAATATCATCACTGATCTTCCCAGAAAAATCTGTGAGTACTGGGAGTCTGCCAAGCTCAGGGTGGCAGAGACACATTTTTCAAAATTCTAATTTTTGCTCGAACACTCACATTTTATCATTGACATCAAATGCTGTCAGTCACTTTCCATGAAATGACAGACTCACTTTGTTCATTTTTGAGAAAACTCTCTGCCAAATGCCCAAGTCTGAATAACCGGTTATCTGCCAGTCATTTGTTCAAGAAAAAAAAATGGTGTTCCATGACAAGGGTGACTAGTCAACTCACAGCTCAATCTCACGTGTGCTTTCCCTGGAGAATTCTGTATGCAGCAGGAGTGTTGTCTGCGTGCTTCCCATTTTGCCACAGAAAATATTAGAATGTATGTGGATGCAGGGGTTGACATTTAATAAGAGTAACAATGTTTACTGCTACCTCATACACATGCCTAAGAAAACTGACTTTTTTCCCCAGGAGGATGGTGCTGAAGAATGAATATCTTGACAGTTCAGTACTACTACCTGGATTTGTTCTAATGTGCTGGCAGTTAGAGCCAAAATTGCTTTCTTTCTTTGTCTTTTCTTTTTTTCCTGCTGTTTTGTTTTTTGAGTTGGGAGTCTCACTCTGTTGCCCAGGTTGGAGTACAGTGGCACAATCAGGCTCACTGCAGTCTTGACCTCTGGGGTTCTGATGGTCCTTCTGCTTTGAGTAGCTGGGACTACAGGCACATGCCTCCACACCTGGCTAATTAAAATTTTTTTTTGTAGAGATTAGTTCTCCCTCTGTTGCCCAAGCTGATCTCAAACTTCTGGGCTCAAGCAATCCTTCCACCTTGGCCTCCCAAAGTGCTGGGATTATAGGCATGAGCCACCATGTCTGGACTTAGAGCCACTGTTATTTTTACACCATCAGTGAAAATGGCAAACAACATCTCAGTCATCACTATGAGTGTAGATTGACTTTGTAGACCTCCTGCTAGTTTCTTGGGTCCCTGGAGGCCCCAGGACTGCCTTCTGAGAACCACTGAGCTAAAGCTTGAAGGGCCTTATTAAGATGCAAATGTCAAAGTCCTTTATCACTGCTCAAAGAAATCAAAGATGACAGAAACAAATGGAAAAATATTCCATGTTCATGGATTAGAAGAATCAACATTGTTAAGATGTCCATTGTACCCAAGGCAGTCTACAGATTTAATGCAATATCCATAAAATTACCAGCCACATTCTTCTCAGACTGGAAATTACAGTACAGGAATTCATATGGAAACATAAACAACTACAAATAGCCAAAACAAACAAACAAAAAAACAAAGTGGGAGGTATCACACTCTCAGACTTTAAACTTTATTATAAAGCTGCAGTAATCAAAATAACCTGGTATTGGTACAAGAACAGGCATATAGACCAATGGAACAGGATAGAGATTCCAGAAGCAAAACTTCAATTTCTCAACCAACTCATCTTCGACAAAGCCTCCACCATCAACCACTAGGGGGAAGGGAACCTATTCAGTGAATGGTGCTGGGAAAACTGGCTGACCACGTACAGAAGATTAAAATAAGACCCCTACCTATCACTATACACAAAAATCAACTCTAAATGGATCAAAGACCTAAATGTAAAACCTCAAACTATAAGAACGTTAGAAAACACAGGAGACACCCTTATGGAAATTGGAACTGGCAACCAATTCCTGATCAAAACCCCAAGTGCCCATGCAATAAGAGATAAGATAGACAAGTGGGACCTCATCAAACTGACAAGCATCTGCAAAACCAAAGAAACCATCAAGAGAGCGGGGAGACAGCCGACTGTCTGGGAAAAATATTTGCCAACTATGTATCTGACAAAGGCCTAACATCTAAGATCTACAAGGAACTCAAATGCGCCGGAAAAAAACAAACAAACAAACAACAGTTTGATTACAAAGTAGGCAAAAGATATGAATAGATACTCTCAAAAGAAGACATAAGAGCAGCCAACAGATACATGAAAAAATGCTCAGCCTCACCAGTCATCAAAGAAATGCAAATTAAAACCACACTGAAATTACCATCTAACACTAGTCAAGATGGCCATCATCAATAACTCAAAAAACAACAGGTGCTGGAGAGGATGTGGGGAAAAAGGAACACTTCTACACTGTTGTTGGGAGTGTAAACTAATACAACCTCTGTGGAAAACAGTTTGGTGATTCCTAAAAGGTCTAAAAATCGACCTTCCATATGACCCCGCAACCCCCCTAATGGGAATATTCCTGGAGGAACTCAAATCACTCTATGAAAAAGATGCTTGCACATGCATGTTTTTCGCAGCATTATTTACAATAGCAAACACATGGAACCAACTGTGCTGCTCTTTGAAAGAGAACTGGATTAAAAAAATATGGTACATATACGTGATGGAATATTATGCAGCCATAAGAAAGGACAAAATTATGAACTTCACAGAAACTTGGATGGACTTAGAGTCTATAATACTGAGTGATCTATCACAGAAACAACTGAGAACCACATGTTTTCACTCATAAGAGAATCTTGAACAATTATCATAATACTATAAGAAAGGGATTGATAGTAGTTGGAAACTGCAGGGAAAGGGGAGGCATACCTCATCAACAAGGGTACCTACATAATGAACATTTGTATATCTAACCCTGAATTGTATCTCACATCTTTGAAATTAAAATTTTTTTAAAAAGATGTAAATGTCATCTGGGAGGGATGGGTAAAAAAAATAAACACTTGGCAGTGACTGTCAGCCTTGTGTGGAGGCAGGAGAACTAAGTAAGTCTGACCCTCAATGTTAAGAGTCAGGTAATTGCCGGGCTCGGTGGCTCAGCCTGTAATCCCGCGCCTTTGGGAGGCTGAGGTGAGTGGATTGCCTGAGCCCGCGGGTTCGAGACCCGCCTGTGCAGCGAGACCTCATCTCTACAATAAATCAAAAAATCAGCTGGGTGTGGTAGTGCATGCCTGTAATTCCGGCTACTTGGAAGGCTGAGGCGGAAGGATCACTGGAGCCCAGCAGGTCGAGGCTACGGTGGCCGGGAGCGGCCACTGCACTCCAGTCTGGGTGACAGAGTGAGACTCCAACTCAAAAAAAAAAAAAAAGAGTCAGGTAATCTGGGATAGGATACCAAATCCCATAGTGACTAGCTCTGCAAGTCATGTAAATTTCAAGGTCTTGGTTTTATTTTTAGCTGTAAATGAAAATAATAATCCTAAAACGTTTAAATTTGATATAAGGATTTACTAGGCTAAGCTAGTACTTAATGCATAGTATGTACTCAATAATTATTTATAATTATTATTTATATAATTTAAGGTCTTATATCCTAGTAAGAGTAGGATAAACGATGGCTAAATTTTTATGGGTTTGGAGAATAGGAAGCTGTCTGGAAGCCAAAGGTTAGGTATATTCTTAATATTAACCAAGTTTAACTGTCTAGGAGGTACAGAGAAAAAGAGATGAAGAAGGGACTCAAGACAGTCTTCACTTTTTCATTCATTCACTCAACAAACATTTGATGATTACCTATTACATACCAATCTCCAATATTGTGCCAAGAAAAGCCAACAACGTGATGACAGTAACTGGAACAGTGGACAGGATGTGGGATTCCATTCAGGGAAGCTGACTTTTGGTCCTAGTTTTGTCCTCGCTGTGTCAACTAGGACATGCCCTTTAAATTCTCTGAAATTCCCTTTCCTTATTCACAAAATGGGAAAGATAATGAATGCCTCACTGGGATGTTTCAAAGAGTAAATGTAAAAATGTGGTTAAAGCAGTCTTTAATTATTTTGGTGCCTGTGGCTCTTGAAGCGACTCACTTGCTAACGTCTTGCAAAGCTGCATCACATGGAGAAAGGAATCCCTTCTGATCTTTGATCTCTTTGACTCTAAATGAGGATAATAACACCTGCCTACTCTTGAGGAGTCTTAAGACACAGTGTCAATAGAATTGGTATGTGGCACACAGTAGGTGCTCAACAGATAACAGTTATTATTTATGATTTCATGGTGGGACCGATATGCCTCCCACGGAAGCTGGCATATGGTAAGCCAAGAAAATTGATAGGAGGGAAGGACTTTTAGTATGATTACAAATAAAACAAACACCAGCAAAGATTTAATAGTGGTCAAATGAAAGGTCTGGTTATCATTGAGGGACTCATTCTGCGGCTACACCATGGTGAGGGCATCTTCTTGCCTTCCTACTTCCATTCTCAAGCTCTAACCTCCTACCTTTAAGCAGTGTTGGAAGCAAGAGAGCTGTGTCAATGACTGACCATGCTGGTCAGAGCAAGTGATTAGGCAGAACACTGGCGAAGGGTAAGAAGTGGACCGTGGGGGAGACAAGGAATTGAAAGGATTAAGAAAATGTGGGAGCAGAGGGATGAAACAGCATCCAAGAATGTATGTGAGGTGCATCTGCTAACCACTGGGGGGCACTACATGGACCCCGGGAGCCTAAGGCTAACACCCCAGGCCTGTTAGATGAGCTGAAAGATGAAAGAATATACCAGAAGCCTTCTCCACTCTCTACCCAAGACAGGAAATGCTACCAAAGTCAACGACCAAACATTCTCCTGGATTCCTCGTGGGAACTTGAATTTACAACACACATTTTTTGCTAAGTTCCATAAATCACTGGAATTCCTTTATGTATATTAATCCCCTAACAATCCTGTGTGATAAATTAGAGTGCCCATTTTATAGATAGAGAAACTGAGGCAAAGTAACTTGCCTGAAGTCATTCCATTCATAAGGGGGCAGATTTTCAGGAGCCGAGATGATCATGCTCTAACCTCCTACCTTTAAGCAGTGTTGGAAGCAAGAGAGCTGTGTCAATGACTGACTGTGCTGGTCAGAGCAAGTGATTAGGCAGAACACTGGCGAAGGGTAAGAAGTGGACCATGGGGGAGACAAGGAATTGAAAGGATTAAGAAAATATGGGAGCAGAGGGGTGAAACAGCATCCAAGAATGTATGTGAGGTGCCCAGGTGTCTTACCCTACAGCTCTGCCCTTACAAAGAAAGGCCATTGGGACAACAATGATTTGGGTGCTGATAAGAGTGATCAATGGTGAGGCAATGATAAGGAGGATGATGCTCACTGTCAAGGTAATCTCTATACTACAAGGTAAGATATACATACTGTATGATATGTCTACTATTCCCATGCAATGTATTTTAGGTATGTATGTATGTATTGAGACAGAGTCTTGCTTTATTGCCCAGACTGGAGTGCAGTGGCACAATTATGGCTCACTGCATCTTTGACCTCATGGGCTCAAGGAATCCTCCTGCCTCAACCTCCTGAGTAGCTGAGAGTACAAGTGTATGCCACCTCACCCAGGTAATATTTTTTTTTAAGATGTAGGGTACAATTCAGGGGTAGGTATACAAATGGTCATTGTACGGTAACGTTTGGGCCTCACTTTTTTCTCCACTTCACCTGGTTTGAGAACCGGCATCCTTATTGTTGAAGGGTGCCCCTCCCTCTCTCCCGTTGCTGTTTCCCACTACTGCCAGTCCCTTTCTTGTAGTAGTATGATAATTGCTCAGGGTCCGCTTATGAGTGAAAATAGGTGGCGATATAGTTCTTTGTTTCTGTGATAGATCACCGAATATTACAGACGCTAAATCCACCCAAGTTGCTGCGAAGTTTATAATTGCCCAGCTAATTTTTTATTTTTGCAGCGATGTGATCTCACTATGTGGCCCAGGCTGATCTCAAACTCCTGGCCTCACATGATCCTCCCATCTTGGCTACCCAGAGTGCTGGGATTATGGATTTGAGCTACCGTTACTAACCTATTCCTGTTCTTAAAAATAAAAAGTATTATGTTTTAACTCCCAGTTTAATATGCTGAAGGACCATCTGATGTCTACACAAGGGGCAGCTCAGTGGAATAGGAAAGTGAGGGCACTTGTTAATATCTTCTTCCCTATCCAGCTCTTATCCTTACCTCCTCATCCTTCCCTCAAACTCCCTGTAGGATCTAGTCGGGACTGCCGAGTTGCTGCCACTGAACCCCCTAGGGATGGATGAAGCCTCAACCCCCAGGAGCTAATCATTGCTTGCTAGAAAAGAAATTGCTGGAGGATATAGGAAGAGAGATTGGATTGCATTTACTTGGAGGTTTCTCAGCATGAAATGAATTTTGGGAGTAGGTCTACAACTATTGTTCATGTGATCCTCTGTAGCCCCCAGAAAACCCTCTTTACTGTGGTTGCCACTCAATGAACTCAGGGAGGTTGTGGCCTCCCCACAGGACTCCAGTCACCCAACACTGAAGCTGCTTGCTCACCAGGGAGGTAAGAAAAAGCCCAAGAGGGATCATCTTGACTTGAATCAGGCAGCCTACTTCCAACCAATCAAGGACATCTTTTCAGTGTGCTGCAAGTTAGAATCACTTGGAGCACATTTTACAAATATTCCTGGAACTCAGAATACACCATAGCCCAATTAAATCAGACTCCCAGTGGGTAGGGCCCGAAAGCTCTCCACCTGATTCTCTTATGATGTCCCTCTTATGATGACAGGCATTGACATACAGGTCTAAAATCCCTCTGCACAGCCAGGACTATTCCTGTTGCTTTCTGGTCATGACAGAAGGCTTGCTAGTAGAAGAGGGAGCATCTTCACAGTAGCATGAAATAGGTCAAGGCTTTGGAGTTCTGGGTTCAAACTCTGATTCTATAAAATTTAAGACAGTATGTTTTTCAGGTGTTAAGCAGCATGGCAGAGACAAATCAAACATGGTTTCTGTCTGGAAATGAAAGAGGCCTGGGCTTGAGTCCAGGTTCTTCCAGTCACTAGCTATGTAACCTTGCATCTATATTTCTCCATCTGTAGTATGGGCACATTACTATCTTCATTGCAAGGGGTTATGGTTTGAGATGATAAAGTCTGTAAGTACAGGGCTGGACTCATGGTAGCTAGTATTATTAGGACTTCATACTCTCCCCACTGCAGTCTAATACCAAGCCACACCAGGCTTGGGAGGGCTGAGGTTTCTAAGAAGAAGTTTGGGTTAGGCAGGGGTAGATCTGAGGTAGATTTGAGTGGTAATTAATGTGTTAGGCTAATTTGTGCAAAATGAGGAGAGGACCAATTTACACTTGGGAAGATTCCTGTGGCTGCTGTGTGACCAGCAGGTTGGAGATGGTAAGAAGGGAAGCCAGGGGCTAGTCAGGAGGCTAGTGTAGTAGTCCTCGGGGAAGGTGCTGGAGGTTCAGAGTAAGGCAGTGGCAGGAGGGATGCAGAGACTCATCTCATGAGATAAATTCTGAAAGCAGCAAGGGTGGGCTTGTGCAATCACTGTAGGTGAGAGGGAAAGGGCAGCTTAGCACGTCTCCTGGGTGTCTTATTTGGACTCCTGGGTAGAATGTGGGTCCATTTACCAAGACTGGAGAAAGATTTTGGAGGACAGTTGAAAATTGAGTTTTAGACATGTGAAATTGGAGACTCATGTGAGTCACTTAAGTTGAGAAAGCACACAGACAGCTAGGTGTGTGAGTGTGATGCTCCAAAGACAAGACTGGACAGGTGATATATGTTTATGAGTCATTATCATAGAAATGGTGTGAATTCATTGGAATGGCCAAGCTCAGCTAGGTGAGAATATAAAAGAGAAATAGAAGCAGAGGAAAGGGGACTCAGGATTGCATCCCTGTGGGACACTAAAAGAAGCCTGCTCTGTTTCCTACTAGAGTGTAAATTTCCCAAGGGTAAGGACTATGTCTTATATACTCCTGGGCTTCTAATACCTGACACATATATGAAATGGTGAATGAATGAATGAATGAATGAATGAACGAGTCAGTGAATCAATGAGGCAGATGCAATGCCAAAAAATGTCTCTGATTCAGATATTCCAAACTGTGGGTGTCCACGTGCATGTTTATCTTTTCTGTGATATAGGAAAGTTTTGGAAAGTGGACCCACCCCTGGGAAAATATGCGGGCTCTCAGTTATTCAGAGAATTCTTACTACTGTAGCGCCATGGCTCCCACTGTCTTTTGCCTGAGGAAATGATTTGATGTTCAGGCCTCCACACAAACAGGTATTTAAGGCATTAAGAAGAACAAAAATGGTTTAGCTTAATTACACACTTTCAACTCATTGGTTCTATTTAATGAGGTTCATCTCCTGAGACACTTTAATCAAGATGCAAAATAATCCTCTCTGAAAGAGACTGACATTTCCGCAGAGACCAAGATGGGGGCTAGTTCATCTCTGATAGCTATGCCCCCTGCATCTCCCTGGTAACCTTTTCATGCCCCCTCTGAGCCATTGCCCTGCTCCTCTTTAAGATTCAGTGAACTCTCCCATTACTCCTTGTACAGCTCTGGCTCCCATAAGGGAAAGACATAGAAACAATTTCTCTCCCAAGCTCCCTAAAATAATCTACCAGCCACCTGGTTTTGATTTGCCAATAATGGTATGTTAGAGACCCCAGAGGAGGCTGTTGAGGCACCCTGGAAAAAATAAAAATTATAAGGAGGAATGTTCCAGCTGGTATCTTTTCTTCCGCCTCTCTGGGTGGGAAGGGAGAAGAACAGTGCGGTGGTTAAAACACTGACTTTCAAGCCAACAGGGATGGATTCCTTGCACTCCTGATTCTTAGCTGTTGGCACCTAGAGGCCACTGCTTCATCTCTCTATACCTCAGTTTCCTGATCTATAAAATGGAGATAATAGCTACCTATAGCCACAAGGCTTTGAGGAGAAGAAAATGAGATCATGTCTATAATGTGTTTGGCACAGAATCTGGCTCAAAGTAATTACTCAGGAATACACATTATCATAACTGAAAGTGTCCCAAGGATTCTCTGTCCTTCAAGCCATCAGTTACTAAAACAACCTCAGCTTAGCATTCTAGATAACTCCAGGGCTGTCTACAGAAAGGATGACTAATGGACCCAAACTGGGGCTTTCCCAAGTGGTTATTGTCACTCTGAATCTCTCTGATTGCTTTCTTATGCTTTAAAAAGTCCAAGTCACATCTTGACATCCATAAGCAATCAAGCATAGGTTAAAAAGTATGCATGCGACATTAATAGAACTTTCCCAGCAACGTGAAGATTAGGAAAATATGTTCCTCATTTAGAATGTAAGTCATGTGCTCAAGGTGTCTGCATCCCATCCCTGGTGCAGAATATTTGCTGGAGCAACAACTGAGGATTCTACTGGTGCATACATATGTAAATTAAACCTCTAGCTGCCTGAAACACCTTGAGTGATAAGAAATAACAGACACCGTGTTATTCACGTCTGGCTTTTATATTACACATAGGGCCCTATCTAAGTACCATTCTGGAACTCTATCAGGTAAGTTTTTTTACATTATGAAAGCTGTTTTTTCAGAGCTCACCATATTCCTTCAGGGAGCTCTACTCCAAAAGCGATATTAGCAAATAAAGCTTGTTTAATGAGGACATCCAGGAGAGAGAAGGGTTGCAATCATGTCATAAACATTTGACAGGGGCCCTGTTAGGAAGATAGTTTTGTTGTTTAGGAAAATATTTTGATAAATAGTTTTGGTGTGGAAGACAAGACCCTGTGGGTATAGCTCTGCACAAATAATGAGCAGGAATTTGAATGTTGTTAGAGAAAAGAGTAGGGATAGTGATGAAAAGAGGGAATTAGGACAACATGCCAGAAGACATAGCCCAAAGGGAAAGGCGGCAAATAACAAATTCCAAGTGGCAGAGCAAACAAGGGACTTGAAGAACTATAATGTCAAATATTTTACTTTCAAATTGTTTGGCAGCAATTCCCTTTATTACTACCATTGGTAAACTCTACCAAGTACCTAAATGCTACGTATGTGTGGTTTAGGGATTCAAAAGGCTGAGTACCGTGTCAAGATGGTTGAGTGGAAAGTTGAGAGGATCCAAGGCAAAAAATGCATGGGTGAGACAGACTTCTGTGGAATTAGAGACTCAAAGCCACAGGTATCTTAAGTACATAAATCCCCAGGAATTCATAGAAACCTTGGGTTGGGCTTTGAATTTTGCACAGGATGTGGAATAGGAGGCTCTAGCCAATTTTATTTAAATCTCAAAGGACAAAGTGTCCTCTGTTGACATCTGTTTATATGAGTAAGAATGGATGTTGCTGACATATCTGGCCTGGAATGGAAGGTACCAAATGGATTTATGAGCTTGAGATGTAATGTAGTATCTGAAGAAAGACTCAAAATATATATATATATATATATATATATATATATAATCTATGGACCTCCAGAGGGTAGAGTGAGAGCTAACACTTTGAATTTACAGATCATTTGCCTTACTATAAAAGAAGAATGTTCTAAGATTAAGAATTCTTGAACAATACACTGATTGCCTTGTCAAAATAGTGAATTAGTTGCCTTTCATTTATGGAATTTCCCTAAAAGAAGGACTCCTTCACCGAGTCAAGTTGGATTAGATGACTTTTAAGGCCCTTTTTAAACTCTAAGATTCAGGTGACTTCATTTTAACAAATACTTACTGGGTACCAATACTGGACCTGGCATTGTGTTAGGCGCTGAGATATTATAACAGTCAAGATAACCCAGGCAAAGAAGAAAATGGTCTAGTGGATTCTATAATTCTTTGAATTGTCTTTGCCTCTGTACGCAACTAACAATATTAAGTGCCTACTATATACCATACATATTGCATCTATTCATCATCAAAGCTAGTGACTGTTTACCAGTTTACAGATGGAAAACATAAAGTTAGAAAGGTTAGTAAGAACTTTCTAAATTTGTGACTTTGGATGACTAGTTAAGCTTTCTTTTATCATTCATTTCTTTATGGATTTGTTGTGATGATCATAGTGCATTAACAATGGAAAGTATTTGATAATACATGTCAGTGATTATAATAATAAATGTATTACTGTCATTATTGTATACTTTCAGTAGTGGATCTAGACTGTAACACAGAGTTGCTGCTTTTAAAATGTCTTGGCCTCACATAGAATGGGGCAGGATGAGCAGTGAAGGAGCTTGGTGCCCTTTACTTCTTTTGAATTGGAAAGCAAAAGCTATTAAAACCACAGGATATGGCAGGACAGGTATCTAAATATACAAATAGATATAATTTCATTTCAAGTGTCACTAAACTTGGCAGTCACACATACCAATAGGGAGGTCTCAGAAGAAAGATGTAAGAAGAGAAAATTAAAGTAACCCATAAGCTTCATGACCTTTGTTTTATTCCATATTTTGAGGAATTCCATATTTTGAGAAATATATTTAAGAAAATATATGTGAGAAAAATAAACTGTGTTGCCTCCCTTTAAGACCATGCGATCTCAGTCAGTGTTAAGTAGATGAAGACTAGAATGATCAATGGGGTTCATTTTCCTGCAGACATGGAAAATAAAACACAAACAAGATTTTAAAAAAACCTGACAGATATCTCTTCCATAGTCAGTGGATAATTAGTTGAAACTTCTAAGAAGTAGGAAAGGGTTCTAACTATTATTCTTCAATGATTTCTGCCCACCCTCTTCTGATTATTTTAGTGACAGAAGTAAGTCTGAACTTAGAAAATGTTTTCCTTCCATTTGCATAACTTGAAATTCTCAGTAAGGTGCTAGTTATATGATTATTTTCCCTCCTGCCAGAGAGACTTGCTGTATAGATGTAGCAATTAGTAAGACATAGTCCTTGCCAATAACATAATAATGATAATAATAATAATAATAGCAATTTTTTAGTTGAGAGTTACATGCTATATATTTTGCTAAATATTTTGTTTATATATCATTTGGGTTTTCACAAACCAGTATTTATGGACTTTATTTTACATGTGAAAAAATGAAGTCTTAGGTAATGGTGGGGTAAGTGATCTTCCTGCTGAAGACAATTTTTAAAATTCTAGAAGAAATATGTAGAATATCTTCCTCCAAAAACATCAAAGAGCAATCAAGTTAGAGTAGAATTACTAGACAAAGATATTGAACAAAACAGACAACTTGAAGAGTAAGCCTGCATTTGGTTCTCCTTTAGCTCAGAGGGCAGTTACTAATATTAGTGGCAGAAGTGGATGAGAGGCTGAACAGTACATCATACAGTGTCATACCATGTTAGAGAGACAAAAGTTGAAGTGCAGCACTTGTCAATGTTAGGAATCCTAATAAAACATTATGTACCAAGGATTGGGATGTGGAAGGTCTATATTCTATAAATGATCACAAATATGAATATGTCCATAAGGAATGCAGCTTGGTTTTAAGTCATCTGGAGGGGGCTCAGAAAATCACAAGCCCTAAAATTGAATTCAGATGATTTTATATTGCTAGTATCTCCAAGTATCTGGAAAAAACAAATAAGAAACTTATCTGGATAAAGATAACACTGTGATAGTCATTAAATTATTTTTACAAATTAATTTCATATACAATAGCTAGCCCACAATCAATAATAACCAAGCCAGGAAGAGATAAAAAGAAAACCAGAAAAAAAAAAAAGGCTTGAAGTACTTCAAGTAGTGTAATTTTTGGATATAGACTATGAAAATAATTAGTTTACTATTTCTATAGATTTGAAAGTTGAATTTAATATATTTAGCAAAAAACTCTAAATTATAGAAGTTGTGTTTTCATATTTAGAAAATAACTAAAAATTGTAGAATCAAAAAAAAAAAACAAAACTCTCATGGTTGTATTAAACAGCCTATTCAATGTAGCTGAAGAGAGGTTACATAAACTGGAAGAAAGGCCAGAAGAAACTATTCGGAAAATAGCATGGAGAAAAAAGTGTAAAAATATAGAAGAGTATGTAAGATGCTGGAGGACAAAGTGAGAAGGTCTAACATACCTGTAATTGAAGACACAGAAGGACTTGGAAAGAGAGAAGAGAGAAAATAGAAAAAAAGGTATAATCGTTGATAATGGCTCAAAATTGATAAAAATATTGATCTATAGATTTGAGACATACTAATAAGTCTCAAGTAAACATAATATAAAACTAAGTCCACAGCAAAACACATCATATTAAATGTACTTAAAATATATTTTTTAAGAAACCAAATAAAACACAGATAACCTTCAAAAGAATAGCAATATGAATGATAATTTTCGTTGTTTCTTTGTTTGTTTGTTTGTTTCTTTCTTTCTTTTTTGAGTTGAAGTCTCACTCCATCACCCAGGCTGGAGTGCCATGGCACACTCATGGCTACTCCAGCATCAACCTGCTGGGCTCCAGCAATCCTTCCGCCTCAGCCTTCCAAGTAGCTGGAATTATAGGCGCACAGTACTACACCCAGCTAATTTTTGATTTATTGTAGAGCTGAGGTCTCACCAAGTTGCCCAGACTGGTCTCAAACCTGTCGGCTCAGGCAATCCACTCACCTCAGCCTCCCAAAGTGCTGGGATTACAGGCTGAGCCATCGAGCCTGGCCATAATGATAATTTTCAGCAGCATCATAAAAGCTGGCAGAGCTGAATGAAAATCTTTTACTTGTTTTAAGAAAACAATTGCCATTATAGAAATCTATAACAAGCAAAAATAGATTTCAAGAATACAGATGAGAGAGGAATTCTGGAAAGATAGCTGCACATGGCAGTGGATGTTTTTCATTCTTTCTACATCATCCCATTAAAAATTATACAGAGCAATGAAGATTGCAAAACTTTGCAAGAACAATATTGCAAGAACAATATCTAAAACAAAAATAGAGTATAAGATATCAAGTTCTCTTAAGGCATTATCTATGTGTTTACATTATCTATTAGTAGGTCTGTGCCGAAAGAAATACTAAAGGATACTCTTCAGACAGAAGGAAAATGAGGTGCAGAAAGGAACAAAGAATAATAAAAACGGTAAATATGTGAGATGATCTCAATAAAATGACTATAAAAGTTAAATTAACAAGACAAATGTACAAAAAAATCAACTGTATTTCTAAATTCAAATGGCAGTTTGAAAATGAATTTTATAAAAAGATACCATTCATGATAGATTTTTAAATATCAAGTTCCTAGGAATAAACTTAATAAAATATCTGTAAAACCTCCTTACAGAAAGTTATATAATAAAAGAAATTTTAAAAGTTCTAAACAGATGGAGATATACCTTGATTGTGAATTAGAACACCCATTATCACAAGAGTATTCAATTACTCCCAGATTGATTTTGTATTTAAAAAATCCCAAACTGTTTTCTGTGAAAATTTTCAATATAACTTTAAATATAAATAGAATTTCAAAGGGACAAGAATAGCAAAGACAATTTACAGAATGAAAATAAGATGGAAAGACTTGCTGTACTGGACATTAAGATTTATTATAAAGTTGCAGTAATTAAGAACATGCTTTATTAGCACCAAGTTAGACAAATAGATCAATGACTCATAACATAACAGAAGCGTATCTTCACAATATATGAACGTTGGATTTATGCCCAAAAGGTAATCACAGAGCATGGGGAAAAGATAACATTTTCAATAAATAGTGCTAAGATAATTAGATATGCTCATGGGGAAAATGGAATTTGACTCCTATCTTAATACACACACATGCACAAATCAACTCTAGGTGGATTATATTTTTAAAAATAACACTTTAGAATATAATAGAGGTTATCTTTATGACTTTGGTTTAAGAAAAAAGTTCTTAGATGTGACATAAGAAGCACTAAGTGAATAAATTTGATTACATTAAAATTAAGAACTTTATTTTCTCAAAGTGTACCATTAAGCAAATGAAAAGGCATGCCACAGAGTGTTACTAGGTATTAGTAAAACATATTGCTCACAAAGGGCTCATATCCAGGACAGAAAAATAATTCGTTCAAGTCAATAAAAATAAGACAGGTAAACCAGAAGAAAAATAGGCAAGGAAAGAAAAGTAAGCTATAGAAAAAAAGGTTGGGTGTGGTGGCTCATGCCTATAATCCTAGCACTTTAGGAGGCTGGGGCAGGTGGATTGCTTGAGCTCAGGAGTTTGAGACCAGACTGACCAACATAGTGAGACTTCATGTCTACAAAAAAATTTTTAAAAATGTGCCAGGCATGATTGTGGGTATCTGTAGTTCCAGCTACTTGGGAGGCTGATCCAGAAGGATCACCTGAGCCCAGAAGACTGAGAGTCTGGTAAGCCATAATCATGCCACTATTCTCCAGTCTGGGCAACAGAGTGAGACCCTGACTCAAAAAGAAAAGAAAAATGGAAAAAGACTCCACCAGGTCCTTTGCAAAGTACACAACCTATCAGTAATCTGGAAAAGGCAAATTAAAACCAAGATAAAATACTATCACCCACCTACCAAAAAGGCTGAATCGTAAAAGATAGAAAGCAATGAGAATTCTGAAACACTGCTGGTGGGATTATAAATTAAGACACTTTGGAAACACTTCTGCATTATCTGCAAATGAAGACAATGCATGCCTATGACCCAGCAATTCAGAAATGCACACACATGTGCCCCAGGGAACATGGACAAGAAGGTTCATAGCAACATTATATATCATGGCCCCAAACTGAGAATAACTCAAATGGGTATCACAAGAAGCATGTTGACATGAATTGTGGTATATTCAAACAATGGAGAATTATATGAGAGAGGACCTCCCAAAAACTGGAATTATCTTTTGAAGGGCGGGTCTTGTAGAACAGGCTTCCCTCCCTAGGTAAGTGTTCTAGGAACCCATCAGCATCAGTGTACTAGCTAGCACTGGTGAGAGGCTGTGTTAAACTCCAGTGGATTATTTTTTTGCGATTCTTTCAATGCATTTCATGATGGGTGATTTACATGAACAACCTGCCCACAGTGCGTTGAGTGTTCAGCAGTTTTTGACCAAAAGCAGCATAACCCCTGTGCCCCACCTTCCCTATTCACCCGATATCACTCTGAGCGACTTTATTTTTTTTTTTGTTTCTCCAGATGGAAAAAGTCCTCAAAGGGAAATGTTTTGCTGACCTGGAGGAGGTAAAACAAAAAATGACAAAAACGACACTAACAGGCATCAAAATTGATGAGTTCAAAAACTGTTTTGAACAGTGGAAAAATCATCTTGATAGGTGTATTGCATCAAATGGGGAGTACTTTGAAGGCTATTGAAGTTTAAATATAAGAATAAATACACAATTTTTTATTTAAAAAGTTATATTTTTCTTTGCCCCCCCAACTTAATAACAACAATGAAGTAATTACAGCTACATACAAGGTGACTGAATCACACAAACAGCACAGGGAAAAAAAAGTTATGCACTAAAGAATACATACAACAGAGTTCCATTTAACGACATTCTAAACAAGCAAAACAAACTACAGTATTTAGAGATATTTAGGTGGTAAAATTTAAAAAATGCAAATAATTTACCACCACATAATTTAGGATTGTGGCTACATTTAGGTAAGAGGGACAGAGTGTAACAGATAAAGGACACAGGATGGGTCCTGGCAAAATTCAATACCATGCCCTGATTGGTAGTGACCTAGGTGCAATCACTTTGTTTGTTTGTTTTTTTGAGTTGGAGTCTCACTCTGTTGCCCAGACTGGAGTGCAGTGGCCGCTCCCGGCCACCGCAGCCTCGACCTGCTGGGCTCCGGCGATCCTTCCGCCTCAGCCTTCCAAGTAGCCGGAATTACAGGCATGCACTACTACGCCCGGCTGATTTTTTGATTTATTGTGGAGATGAGGTCTCGCTGCCCAGGCGGGTCTCGAACCCGTGGACTCAGGCAATCCACTCACCTCAGCCTCCGAAGGCTCGGGATTACAGGCTGAGCCACCGAGCCCGGCTGGTGCAATCACTTTGTAAGAATTCATTAAGCGCCGGGCTCCGTGGCTCAGCCTGTAATCCTGCGCCTTTGGAGGCTGGTGAGTGGATTGCCTGAGCCCGCGGGTTCGAGACCCGCCTGGGCAGCGAGACCTCATCTCCACAATAAATCAAAAAATCAGCCGGGCGTAGTAGTGCATGCCTGTAATTCCGGCTACTTGGAAGGCTGAGGCGGAAGGATCGCCGGAGCCCAGCAGGTCGAGGCTGCGGTGGCCGGGAGCGGCCACTGCACTCCAGTCTGGGCGACAGAGTGAGACTCCAACTCAAAAAAAAAAAAAAAATTCATTAAGCTGTATATTTTTGTGTCATATATTTTTTTGGGAAACAGGGTCTTACTTTGTCACCCAGGCTGGAATGTAATGGCATGATTTTAGCTCACTGTAACCTCAAACTCGTGGGCTCAAATGATCCTCCCACCTCTACCTCCCAAGAAGCTAGGACTATATGTGTGCACCACCACATTCAGCTAATTTTTTATTTGTTTTAGAAACAGTATCTCTCTGTGTTGTTCATGCTGGTCTTGAACTCCTGGCCTCAGCCTCCCAAAGTGCTTGGATTACATGTGTGAGCCACTGTACCCACTCATTTTATATATTCTTATATGTCTATTCCACATTATATAATTTTGAGGGATTTTAAAAGAAGATAAAAAACCAAGGATTAGAGATTTTAATGTGTTTTCTAAGGTAGTAAACCCATCAACTCAGGCTGCTTTTGTCTTAAGACCCTCAAAGCCTGTACTCTCAAGCACTATCTACAAGTTAGTCAGAGGATATTGGTTATATCTATAATACAGGAAAGAAAATAAACAGTAATATCAGAGAGGTAAAAAGAGAATCAAACCAAGGAAGAGATCTTGTCAGCTCGACCACTGGAAGCACTGTAGTATGTACTAAGTCCAAAAGATGATAGCTTTTGGGATTCTCAAAGCCTATATGCATGTGGTCATCCTGACCTAGAAGGATAAATATGGTGCAATGTTGCATCTGGTAACCTGGAGACACAGCCTCTTCAGTCCTCTCTGAAAAGGAGATGAGTCTTAGTTTCAGAACAAAGGGTCTGAAGAACATCCATCTCAAACCTAGTACCTAAGTCCTTCACAAACAGGAAATCGTGCATGCCAGGAGTAAACTTTGAAGGATTTGCAGCCACAAAATTGTTCTCATCAAACAACAGCTTAATGAGTTTAATGAACGGGCCCATACGGATTAAATTTCTCCTGCAACTTTACAGATGGCCTCAAAGAGCAAGGGGGAAAACACATGAGAATAACTATCTCAAGAAAACTGATCAAATCTCGTGAGACTAGAGGGAGGAGACTGAGAGCTTAATTCCAGCTAAAAACAAATCTAGATGTCTCCAGTCTAGCTCCCCTCCCTTTTCCCACTGTCAGCCTGATCCCCCACCCTGAGCCTCACATTTCTTCAAAGACAGCCAGCAGCTTCTGGATCTTCCATCTGGCCCACAGAGAAGTGACTCATAGCAATAAATACCCAGAAGAAAGGAGCCCTTCATAAATAAAAGGGAAGGATCGGGACTGGTATACAGTAACCAACTAGCCTTCCTATAAAGCAGATAAACGAAGCAATGCCAACAACTTAAAAGGGATGTGCCTCCTTTCCACACTCCCTGTCACACACCCGAGTCTTCATAGCATCTGACCGCATGGCAAAGCAGACATACTCACCAGTTCCTGTCATTCTGGGCAGGCAGAAGCATGGTGTAATTTGCAGACACTGCCGCAATGCCCTCCAAACACGAGCAGTTGACCTAGCTCCTATGAAAAGAAATACTGTCTGTAACTCATACAGCGCAGCTGGGCTGGAGGGTTCTATCTTGATTTCTTTTTAGTAATCAGACCTCTGGGCATTCCGGGTCTGCATGTCTCATAGGCAGCCTTTGTAGTTCTTTTTAAATGATAGAGCATTTAAAAGGGACGTGCTCTGTTAGGTTCCCTGTCAGGTGGTGTAGACATGATTTAGACCCGTGCCACTCTCAAAAAGGACAGTCTAGATAGAAGGAGAAATGCAGCATTTACACATGAATGCTACTTAGAGGAATTCGTATTACAATGGAGAAATATTAGAAAGTATTAGGGCAATGGATATGCTTTACCAGGGAGAGCCGAGGAGGTGACCTAGAAGAGATAGCATTTGAACTGGACGTTGAAGGATGATTTCATGTCTACCAAGTACTCAAGGGAAAGGACCAGTACAGATGGAGGAAAAAAAAGTGCAAAGACATGGGTACTCATTTCGATATTCATCCTAACTCTGATTTCAATTCCTGCTGGTAGTGTTCTTGCCAATACTAATATTCCATTTATTGAGAATTATTGTGAATTTGGTGTTGTACCAGGCTCTTTACATTGTTTCATTTAAATCCCATGAAGACCTTATGATGGAGAAATTATCATTATTGTTCTCATTTAGATAAGGACCTGTGGTTGGAGAAGTCATACTGCGGGTACTTAAGGGAAACAACAGTGAAACATTGAAGCACACATTTGGTCACCAGGTTGCACTGCTCTTTGGGTATAGACATCCTAACTAAGAATGGAGCTAAGATTCAATTAGAATTAAGGATAGTAATTCAACATGCAGAGCCTTTTCACTTTTTTCTAGGACACCAAAGAGATAAAGGAAAGAGGATGTGAGTGGCTCTTTACATAGGCATATGTGCTTGTGAAGAAATTCTATCTCGTAGGAAAAAACCAAAGACAGGTGTATAAAATCATGCTGGGCATTAGTAGAGTGAACAGAGATAGGTTCATACAGTCCTAGAAAATTAGGCCTCAAGGGGTCAGATCCGAAATGCAACTTTACAAAGCAAGCAAGGATATTTGGACTCATTAGCCTTCCAATGTAGAAAAACTAAAAATGATTTAGGTAAACTCTTGGATCAAAATCAATTGGGTTTGGGATATAGAGATGACATCAAGAATATCCATGACTACCTGGGCCCTAGGGAGACTTGTCCCTACCATCCTGTCCTACAACCATGGAGAAGTAAGAGAATGGAAAAGGCAATTTCCAAAGAATTCCATAGAATCAGACTATGTCTTCAATTTATGACATATATAAATATTCTCTTGTGAACAATTTTTAAAAATTTATTTTTTAACTGACACAATACTTGTATATATTTATGGCATACATGTGATATTTTGATACATGTATATAATGTGTAATGTTCAAATCAATTTTATCATATCTTTCTGCTGGAAACATTCCAAATTTTCTCTTCTAACTATTTTGAAATAAAAATAAATTATTGTTAACTGTAGTCATCTTGCAGTATTATAAAACACTGGAACTTACTACTCCTATCTAATTGTAATTTTTACTTGTTAACCAACTTTTCCCTATCCTCCCCTACCTGTTACCCTTCCCAACCTTTTGTAACCATGATGCCAGTCTCTCTCTTTATGAGATCAACTTTAGTTTCTGAATATGATTGAAAACATGCGGTATTTATCTTTCTGTACCTGGTTTATTTCACTTACTTATAATGTCCTCTAGTTCCATCCATGCTGCAGCAAATAATGGGATTTCACTATTTTGTGTGGTTGAATAATATTGCATTGTGTCTATATACCACATTTTTGTTATCCATTCATCCCTTGATGGACACTTAGGTTGATTCCATATTTTGGCTATTGTGAATAGTGCTGCAATAAACACAGGAGTGTTTATCTCTTCAACATACTGATGATTTCTTTTCTTTTGGATATATCCAGTAGTGGGGTTGCTGGATTATACGGTATTTATTTTTAGCTTTTTGAGAAACCTCTATACTCTATAATGGCTGTACTAATTACATTCCCACCAACAGTATATATGAGTTCCCCTTTCTCTACATTTGCCAGCATTTTGTTTGATTGTTTGTTTTTAATAATAGTCATTTTATCTGGGGGGATGATATCTCATCAAGATTTTGATGTGCCTTTCCCTGACGGTTAGTAATGTTGAGCATTTCTTCATACACCTCTTGGTCATTTGTATGGCTTTTGAGAAATGGCTCTTAAGTTCTTCTGCCCATTTTAAAATCTAACTATTTGTGTATACTTTTACTGTAGAGTTGTTTGAGTTCCCTCTATATTCTGGATATAAATCTCCTGTTGAATAGATAACTTGCAAATCTTTTCTCCCATTCTGTAGGTTGTCTCTATTTCCTTCGCTGTGTAGAGCTTTTTAATTTGGTGTAATCCCATTTATATTTTTGCTTTTGTTGTCTGTGCTTTTGAGGTCTTATCACAAAATATCTTTGCAGGACCAATGTCCTGAAGCATTTCCCCAAATTTTCTTCCAGTAGTTTTATAGCTTTGGGTCTTACATTTAAGCCTTTATCCATTTTGAGTTGGCTTTCGTATATGGTAAAAAATAGAAGTTTCATTCTTCTGCATATAGATGTTCAGTTTTCCCAGCACTGTTCATTAGACTGTCCTTTTCCCATTGTATGTTCTTAGTGCCTTTGTAAAAAAAAAAAAAATCAGTTGGTTGTAAATATGTGGATTTATTTATGGGTTCTTTTTTTATTATAAAGATGTGGGGTACAATTCAGGGTTAGGTATACAAATGTTGATTATGCAGATGCCCTTGTTGATGAGGTATGCCCCTCCCTTCCCTAGCAGTTTCCCTCAACTGCCAATCCCACCCGCAGTCCCCTGACAGTTCCCACTATTGCCAATTCCTTTCTTATAGTATTATAATTGCTCAAGGTCTGCTGATGAATGGGAACATATGGTACTCTGTTCTTTGTTTCTGTGTTATACCACTAAGTATGATCGACTCTAAATCCATCCAAGTTGCTGCAAAATCCATATATGTTTATCCTTCTTTACGGCTACATAATAATCCATTGTGTATATGTACCACATTTTTTTAATCCAGTCCAGCTTCGATGGGCAACATGGTTGGTTCCATGTTTTTGCTATTGTGAATAGAGCTGCAACAAACATATGTGTGTGGGTATCTTTTTCGTAAAATGGTTTGAGTTCCTCCAGGTATATTTCCAATAGGGGAATTGCTAGGTCATATGGAAGGTCAATTTCTAGTTCTTTCAGAAATTGCCACACTGTCTTCCAAAGAGGTTGCACTAGTTTGCATTTCAGCAGTGTAGAAGCGTTCCTTTTTCTCCGCATTCTCACCAGCATCTGTTGTTTGTTTTATTAATGATGGTCATTCTTACTGGGGTTAGGTGGTATCTCAATGTGGTTTTGATTTGCATTTCTCTGATGATGAGTGAGGCTGAGCACTTTTTCATGTGTCTGTTAGCTGCCTGTATATATTCTTCTACTCATATCTTTTGCCCACTTTTTAATGGGGCTGTTTGTTTTTCCTTTTGGTAACTTTGAGCTCCTTGTAGATCCTAGATGTTAGGCCTTTGTCAGATATACAGATGGCAAATATTTTTTTCCATTCTGTGGGCTGTCTCCCTGCTCTCTTTATTGTTTTCTTTTGCTTTGCAGAAGCTCGTTAGTCTGATGAGGTCCCACTTGTCTATTTTATTTCTCAAAAGCCATACAAAGGTATGGGCATTTAGGGTTCTGAATAGGAATTGGTTGCCAGTTCCAATTTCCATAAGGGTGTCTCCTGTGTTTTCTAAGATTCTTATAGTTTGAGATTTTACGTTTAGGTCTTTGATCCATTTATAGTTAATTTTTGTGTATGGTGATAGGTAGGGGGTCCTGTTTTGAAGATTGATCTCCTGCAGGTGATCAGTCAGTTTTCCCAGCATCATTTACTGAATAGATTCTCCTCTCCCCAGTGATTGTTGTTGGAGGCTTTGTCAAAGATGAGTTGGTTGAGAAATTGAGACTTTGCTTCCGGAATCTCTATCCTGTTCCGTTGGTCTATGTGCCTGTCCTTGTATCAATACCAGGCTGTTTTGATTACTGCAGCCTTATAGTAAAGTTTGAAGCCTGGAAGTGTGATACCTCCTGTTTTGTTTCTTTTGCTAAAGATTTTTGGCTATTCGTGGTCGTTTATATTTCTTTCTTTTTTTTTTTTTGAGTTGGAGTCTCACTCTGTCGCCCAGACTGGAGTGCAGTGGCTGCTCCCAGCCACTGCAGCCTCGACCCACTGGGCGCCAGTGATCCTTCCACCTCAGCCTTCCGAGTAGCCGGAATTACAGGCAGGCGCTACCACGCCTGGCTGATTTTTTAAAAATTTATTGTAGAGATGAGGTCTCGCCAAGTTGCCCAGGTGGGTCTCGAACCCGCGGGCTCAGGCAATCCACTCACCTCAATTTCCCAAAGCACAGGATTACAGGCTGAACCCCGAACCCGGCTCATTTAGTTTCTAAATGAATTTCTGTATTGTCAATTCCAGGTCTGAGAACTTCATGTTGGTAACTTAATGGGTATTGTGTTCAATCTGTAGATTGCCTTTGGTGGGTTCTTTACTCTGTTCCATTGTTCTATGTGTCTGTTTGTATGACACTATCATTCTGTTTTGGTTACGATAGGTTTGTAGTATATTTTGAAGTCAGGTAGTGTGATGTCTCCAGTTTTGTTCCTTTTGTTCAGGATTTCTTTGGCTACTCAGGCTCTTTTGTGTTATCATATGAATTTTAGAATTTTTTTTTCTATTTCTGTGAAGAATCTCATTGGTATTTTGAAAGAGATTGTACTGAATCTGTAGATTACTTTGAATAGCATGACATTTTTAAACAATATTAATTCTTTCAATCTATGATTATGGAATATTTTCTTTTTTGTGTCTTCTTCAATTTATTTCATCAGTGTTTATAATTTCATTGTAGAGATCTTTCATCTCTTTGGTTAAATTCATTCCTAGTATTTATTTATTTATTTATTGGTAGCTATTGTGAGTGGGTTTGTCTCTTGATTTCTTTTTCAGATTGTTTGTTATTATCCCTGATGAATATAGATGCAAAAATCTTCAACAAAATATTAGCAAACCTAACCCAATAGCCCAGTACAAAGATTGTACACCATGATCAAGTGGGATTTATCCCAGGAATGCAAGAATGATTCAACATATGCAAATCAATAAATATTATGCACCACATAAACAGAATTTACAACAAAAACCACTCGATCATCCCAATAGACACAAAAAAAGAAATTAATAAAGTTCAACTCTTCATGACAAAACTTTCAACAAATTAGGTATGAAATAAATGTATCTCAACACAATACAGGCCATATATGACAAACCCATAGCTAAGATTATACTGCATAAAGAAATGTTGGCCGGGTGCAGTGGCTCAAGCTTGTAATCCCAGCACTTTGGGAGGCTGAGGTGAGTGAATTGCCTGAGCCCATGGGAATAGCCTGGGCACCTTGGCGAGACCTCATCTCTACAATAAATAAAAAAATTAGCTGGGCATGGTAGCGTACACCTGTAGTTCTGGTTACTTGGAAGGCTGAGGTGGAAGGATAGCCTGAGCCCAGCAGGTCGATGCTGGGGTGGTCATGAGTGTGCCACTGCACTTCAGCCTGGGCGATGGAGTGAGACTTCAACTCAAAAAAAAAAAAAAAGGAAAAGAAAGATTGAATTCTTTTTCTTTAAGAGCTAAACTAAGACAAGGCTGTCCACTTTCACTTTTATTCAACATGGTATTGGAAGTCCTGGCCAGAACTATTAGGCTAGAGACGAAATTAAGGGCATAGAAACTAGAATAGAGAAAGTCAAATTTACAGACAATGTGAACTTATATGTATTTGGAAAAACCAAAAGACTTCACCAAAAACAAAAACAACTGTTAGAACTGATAAAAAAAATTAACGTATTAACACTTAATAACCATATCAACAGTTAACTGATTGATATCAAAATAACAATCTATAAGCAATTGCTTATTGGGAGCCAACAACTTACTGAGCACAAGCTTTAACCTCATTGTCCATTGACCCTCCTAGCAATCCTATGGGGTTGCTGTACAAGGTCATACTGTCAATGTAGATGGAGAAAAGAGTGTTCAAGCCCCTGATTCCAAAGTTCACTCTCTTCAACTAGGTGCTAAGGGAAAGTATGAGAACAGAAAGTGGGTCCTGGAGACAATCAATAGCCTTGGTCTGCATTGGATTTCAGGAAGCTGAGCTGGGCACCGACAGAGACCTGACACAGATGCTAACCACCACTGTCACTTTGCTTATGTCATAACAGAAAGCATTGACTGATTATATAATCCATGGGGTGATTTGAATGGAATTCCTCATAGAATTTCCACCCCACCTCCAGAGCATCTCAGAATAATGGGAGACACTCCAGAGTGCTCTGTATGCCTAAGATCTTACAAGGGTATGGGGCTGATCCAATCAGATAAAGTCCACATGATTCTGCCACATGGAGATGCTCACAAGTGCATCATTAGTCAAGAAACAGCTGGAATTGTTCATGAAATTCTGTTCTTTGTGACAAAGCCTGGCTAAAAGAGAAGATCCATTCTGTATCCCTCACAGAGGGACACTGAGTTAGCCCCTGGGGGTGCTTTGAAGGAAGAAGAGCATGGCCTTCTGGCCCAGTTTTTGGGCCCATTTCCAAAAGGGAGAAAAGTGAGAATGAGGCCAAGTGAGTCTCAGAAGAGACTCAGACCCCCCAGATTCTGCAGCAGAAAAAAATAGAAGGCTCTTTTCTTTAAGGTAACCTGCTCCTGCTGCTTCCAACCAGAGGCTATAGAAACAGGTTATGATCCTCGGGCTCCCACAAAAGGATCTCTTGAAACTGTGCATTCTGGGTTAGAGACCCGCCTCTGCACACCCAGCATTACTCATTCTTACTTCTATTTCTATACTGATCAACAGCTCAGGCCATGAGTCAAACTGCCTGGGTTCAAATTCTAGGAAACTGTGTTACCTTAGACAAGTTGCTTAGTAACCCTATGCCTCACATTCCTCATCTGTAAAATGGAGATAATAAGTGTAGGCTCCTTTAATGGCCCCTTATAAGGATTCAATCATAATACATATAAATTGCTTATATTAGCAGATTCAATGCTCAGTAAATATGAGCTTCTGTTATTTCTGATCACCTTAACTTTTGCTGTTTTTTTTTTTTTTTTGAGTTGGAGTCTCACTCTGTCACCCAGACTGGAGTGCAGTGGCTGCTCCCG
>NW_007245639.1:0-22271 GCF_000164805.1 Carlito syrichta
CACAGGTCAATAAAATTGAGAAACAGTGTAGATCAGAAGGTAAACAACAGACATGTTCTAAACCAACAGTTACAATGATAAAAATCATAATTCAAAATAAGCGAAAGAGACAAGTGTGAGAGGGAAAACAGATATACATACCAACTATCAGGTGAGAGAGAGACACAGAGCTGGGAAGAAGTGAAAAAAGACAGGTAAGAAAGATTCCCTAAAGAATACTGATAGCTAAACAGAGACAGGCCAAAAAAATCAAGAAACAGTATAAGTCAGAAGGTAAACACCAAACGTAATCTAGACCAACAGTTTCAATGATAAAATCATAAGTCAAAATAAGCGATCAGACTAGAGTCACTTCTGTGATCTCCGATTCCAGCCTCTCCCTTTTGTTTTTCGTTGCAGCATAGGGGTGGGGCTTTGTCTCCTGTTTCGCGCTGTTGCCTTAGGAGCTGAGGTAAAGTTTGTTGATAGGTAGGCGGAGCAATGGAAGTCTCTGCCTGGAGAATAGCAAGGTAGTTTACCCAGATCTGTTTTTCTCCACAGATCTTGTCTGGGTCCCCCGGCTTGGGGTCTCGCACTGAGTGCCTCAGCCTGGGTGGGCCCGGAGTTCCAGAGCTCCAAAGCTCCAAAGGGCAGGCAGTGGGCGGTGAGAGTGGCTCTGGGCCCCCCACAAGGTACTTCAGCCAAGAATGGGACTGGTGTCTCTGAGGGGCGGGCGCCCAGAGCCTCCCTGTGTGACCGGCGGTGCCGGGTGCCGGGCTGGAGACAATGCAGTTGGGGAGAGAGCTGGAGGGAGCAGGAACCCAAAGCTTCCCCGTGCTGCAATATCTGGCCTTAGGAAATGAGGTAAAGTTTGTTGCTAGGTGGGCGGGGCAATGGAAGTCTCTGCCTGGAGAATGGCGAGGCAGTTTAAGCAGATCTGTTTTTCTCCGCTTGTCTGGGTCCTCTGGCTTGGGGTCTCACGCTGAGTGCCTCAGCCAGGGTGGACCCGGAGTTACAGAGCTCCAAAGTTCCAAAGGGCAGGCTGTAAACGGGAGAGTGGCACTGGGACCCTACAGAGTACTTCAGCCAGTAATGGAACCGGTGTCTCTGAGGGGCGGGCGCTCAGAGCCTCCCTGTGTGACCGGCAGTGCCAGGTGCCGGGCTGGAGACAATGCAGCTGGGGAGAGAGCCGGAGGGAGCAGGGACCCACAACTTCCCCGCACGCTGCAATACCTGACCTTAAGAAATGAGGTAAAGTTTGTTGATAGGTGGGCAGGGCAATGGAAGTCTCTGCCTGGAGAATGGCAAGGCAGTTTAAGCAGATCTGTTTTTCTCCGCTTGTCTGGGTCCTCCGGTTTGGGGTCTCACGCTGAGTGCCTCAGCCAGGGTGGACCCAGAGTTCCAGAGCTCCAAAGTTCCAAGGGGCAGGCTGTAAGTGGCGAGAGTGGCGCTGGGACCCTACAGAGTACTTCAGCCAGAAATGGAACCGGCGTCTCTGAGGGGCGGGTGCCCAGAGCCTCCCTGTGTGACCGGCGGCTTGGTGCCGGGTGCCCGGGCTGGAGACAATGCAGCCGGGGAGGGACCTGGAGGGGGCTGGGACCGGAGACTTCCACACACGAGTAGAACGGCAGCAATATCTGGCCTTGTGTGGGACTGAAGTTCCCGGGTCTGACCCCAGCATGGTTGGTGGTGGGCTGGGGGATGGGGGTAGCGAAGTAATAGCCTTTTTGGGAACTCACATTCAGAGAATCTCACCAGTTCACCTATGCCGTCGCCATCTTGCCCCGTCCCCAAAATGATTATTTAAAAGAATCTCAAGACAATACAAATGGAAAACTCAACAAAATTAGAAAACATTAAAGAGCAAAATGCAAAGTTCAAAAAATAAGTGTGAATCATAAAAATAAAACAAATTCTAAAACTGGAGAATACAATCATTGAAAAGAAATATGCAACAGAGAGCTTCAACAGCAGACTTGACAAAGCAAGAGAAAGAAATTGTGAACTCAAAGACAGGTCATTTGAAATTATCCAATTAGAGGGAAAAATAGGACAAAAATTTTTAAAGTTCTTATTTATGAGACATTAAACAAAACAAACACATTATGAAGATTATAGGAGGAAAATAGCAAAAGGAACAGAAAGCTTATTTAAAGAAATAATGGCTGAAAGTTTCTAAAATCTTGGAAGAGGAATAGAAATCCTTATTAGGATTAACTCAAAGCAAACTATACCAAGACATATAACAAAATTACCAACATTTAAGGAAAAAAAAATTGGAAAGAGCAAGAGAAAATGACCCCTCACATATAAGAGAACATCAAGTAAACTCTAAGCAGCTTTCTCAGAACAAAATTCCAGGCAAAGAGAAAATAAAAAATAAATTATTTAAAATTTTTTTAAAATGTGTCAACTAAAAATACTATACACAGAAAATTTATCAATTTAAAATAAAGAAGAGATAGAATTCTTCCCAGAAAAACAAAAAAGCTGAGGAAGTTTGCCACAATGAAATAGTGGCAATAATTGCTGAATAATGTTCTTTACATTAAAACCAAGAGCAAGCCAAATAGCAAAATAAAACACATGAAAGCATAGATACCACTGACAAAGGTAAATATTCAAACAAATACAGGTTAATATAATGCTGTATTTGTGGTTATTAAATTACTTTTTAACTATAAGATAAAAGTTTTAAAAATGTGATAACGAATACATAATGCTAAAAAAAAGCCACTCAGTACAAGATCACAAACTATGTGGGGAGAGGAGTAAAGTGTGGAGTTTTACTGTGAGGCTGAATTAGATCGTTAACAATTTATAACAGAAGTTTATAACTACAACTTATTTTATACAACCTTCAAGCTAATCACAAACCAAAAAAAGCTTCAACATGTACATGAAACATAAAAAGAAAATAATCAATGCTAATCATTACAAAAAAATAATAATAATCAAACAACAAGGGAGACCGCAAAAAGAAAAAGAGGGACAAAACTGAAAAACAGAAAACAACTAAAACAATGGAACTAGTAAGTCCTCAGTAGTCAATAATTACTTTAAATATAAATGAAGTGACTTGCCAATTAAAAGAATAGATTGACCTGAATGCATTTTAAAAAACAAACAAACAAGATTCAGTTTTATGCTCTCTGCAAAGATTAACTTTCCATTTAAAGGCATATATAGGCTGACAGTAAAAGAATGGAAAAAATATTGCATGAAAATTGTATTAAAAGGAAAGCAGTAGGGCTCTAAGTATGAAGGGACTTCAAAAAATTCAAAATTGATTTATAAAAAATTGTATATTTATTCTTACATGTTTAAGCTTCAGTCACTTTCAAAGTATTCTCCATATGATACAATACACCCATAGAGACGCTTTTTCCACTGCTCAAAACAGTTTTTTAACTCAGCCATGTTGATGCCTTTTAGTACCTTTACCATTTCTTGTTTCACCCCTTCCACATCAGCAAAATGTTTTCCTTTGAGGACTTTTTCATTTGGGAAAAAAAAAAAATGGAAATCACTCAGCACAAGATTGGGTGAATAGAGGGGATGAGGCATGGGGGTCATGTTGTTTGGTGTTAAAAACTGCTGAATACTCACTGCAGTGTGAACAGATGTACTCGCAAACCACCCACCATAAAACTGGCAAATGTGTTCGAAGATTTTCCCAGAAAAATTCACTGCAATTGAATGCAGCCTCTCGCAACAAAGCTAGCTGGTACACTGATAGCAATGGGTTCATTGAATACTTCTCTAGTGAGGGAAGTGTGTACTACAAAGAGCCCGCCCTCCAAAAGATCATTCCAGTTCTGTGGGATTCCGTTTCATGTATCAGTCAAAATGAACTTTAAGTGAAAACTCTGCCTAGAAACAAAGTATACTAAGATTTGACACTTCATATAAAAAGCCCAAGTCAATAGAAAATCTAATAATTATAAATATATATCCATCAAAATCAGAACACATAAATGGCAAAGCAAAATATTGACATATCTGAGAAGGTAGAAAATGGCAGGAATAAAGTAACAACCAGGGACTTATATATCCCACTTTTGGTAATAAACAGAATATTCAGACAGAAAAATCAGTGAACAGCTGAGTTGAAAATGCTGTAGATCAAATGTATCTAACAGACATAAACAGAACCTTCCAGTCAGCATCAATAAAATACACATTCTTCTCAAGTACACACAGATCATTCGACAGGATGAATCACTTATTAGGTCACACACACACACAAAATCTTAACACATTTAAGAAGATTAAAATGATCTTGAGTATTTTTTTTTTCCTGATCAAAAGCACCACTAAAAGGAAATTTTATAATAATAACACCAAACCAACATTTAAAAAGTAGAAATCTTAAATAAACAATCTAACTCTATTCCTCAAGGAACTAGAGAAAAAAATACTAAGACTGAAGTTAGCATAAAGAACAAAATAATAATGATTAAAGTAGAAATAAATCAATTAAAGAATTAAAAAATAATCGGAAAAAAACAAGGATTTCTTTTTTTTTTGAGTGGTAGTCTTATTCTGTTGCCCATGTTAGAGTGCAGTGGCACACTTATGGCCACCACAGCCTCAACCTGCTGGGCTCAGGAAATCCTTCTACCTCAGTCTTCCAAGTAACTGGAACCACGGGCATATGCCACCATGCCAGGCTGATTTTTTTAAATTTACTGTGCAGATGAGGTCTCACCAAGTTGCCCAGGCTGGTCTAGAACCCCTGAACTCAGGCAATCCCCTCGCCTTTGACTCCCAAAGTGCGGGATTACAGGCATGAGCCACCATGCCCAACTCAGGATTTTTTTTTTTTTAACATAAATATAATTGACAATACATTAACTATGCTAACTAATATAAAAAGAAGGCTGAAATAATAAAATTAGAAATAAAAGCCAAGACAGTAAAATTAATGACAGAGAAATAAGAATGATAATTGACAACTATGAACATTTATAACCCAATAAATCGGACATATAGAAGGAAATATTCAGGTTACTAACGATGAATCAAGGTAAAAATAGAACATCTGAACAGACCAATAAAAGATAAGGAGATTAAATAATCAAAAATCATTCAACAAATGAAAGGTCAGCAGCAAATGGAGTTGCAGGAGAATTCTATCAATTACTTAAGAAAAATTAACACTAATTTACCTTAAACTTTTCAAAAATTGAAAAAATAAAAAAAACATTCATTTTATGTGGCCATCATTGCTCTGGTAAAAATAAATAAAACAAAATAAAACACAACAACCAAAGACACTACACACAAAGAAAGGTACAGGACAATATTGCTTATGAACATAGATGCAAAAATTTTCAATACATGCTACCAAACCAAATTTAAAAACACATTACAAGGATAGTACACCAGAACCAAATGTGATCTATCCCCTGGATGCAAGAATGATTCAACATACTCAAATCAATCAATATGATACAATACATTAACACAATGAAAACAAAAATGTATGGTAATGTCAACAGAAGCAGAAAAAGTATTTGATGAAATTCAGCATTCATTCATTGCTAAAATTCTCAAAAAACCGGTATAGATGGAAACTACCTTAACACAGTAAAAGTCATGCATGAAAGTCCCACACCTAACATAATGGCTAGAGAAAAACAAACAAGCAAACAAACAAAAACTGGAAGCTTGCCTGCTAAGATATGGTAAAGTCAAAGGTGCTCACTCACACTACTTTTTTTCACCAGCATACTGGAAGTCCTCACTAGAACAATATGATGAGAAAAATAAATATAAGACATCCAGATTAGAAAAATGAAGTAAAATTATCTCTGTTTGCATATTAAATGATCATATACATTGAAAAAGGTAAGCCTTCAAAAATAACAGCAAAAATCTGTTAGAATTAATAAATAAATTTAGTAAAGGAGTATCAAACATCACTTGCATTTCTATACACAAACAAAAAAGTAATTTAAAAAATCTTACTTGCAAGCGTAGCAAGCGTAAGTAATTTAAAAAATCCTACTTTGAAGTAAGCTTAACAAGTGAAGTCAAAGACTGTTATATTATAAAACAGCTTATAAATTATAAAAACAGCTGAAGAAAATTAAAGAAAACACAAGTAAAAGACATCCCATGTTCACAAATTGGTTGTTAATATTGTTAAATTGTCCATGATATCCAAAACCATGTATAGATTCATTGTAATTCTTATAAAAATCTCAATGAAATTACTTACAGACAAAATTTGAAAAATTCTAAAATTTATATGGAACCACCAAAGACCTCAAATAACCACATAAATTTTGAGCAAGAAGAACAAGCCTAGTAGCATCATATTTCCTTATTTCAAACTACATTACAAAGCAATAGTAATCAAAACAGTGTGGCACTGGTATAACAAGGCCAATGGAACAGAATAGAGACCCCAGAAATAAATCCATGTACCTATAATCAATCTATCTTTGAGATAGATGCCAAGAAAACACAATAAGGAAAATACAGTTTCTTCAATAAATGGTGTTAAGAAAACTGGATATTCACTCCCAAAATAATAAAATTTGACATCTGACCCTCTACTCAAAAAACAAAACAAAATAGATTTGCTATTTAAACATCTGACTAAAACTACAAAATTCCTAGGAGAAAATGTAAGGAAAAGCTATTTAATTTTGGTCAGGGCATTGGTTATAATGCTAAAAACAAAGACATCAAAAGCAAAAATAGACAAATAGAATGGTATCAAAATAATAAGCTTCTGCAGAGTAAAGCAAGCAATCAACAAAATAAACAGACATTCTGCAAAATGGTAAAGCATATTTATAAGTCATGTATCCTATAAGAGGTTAATATCCAGATTTATCAGGAACTCAAACAGCTTAATAGCAAAAGAATGTGGATATATATTTAAAAAAACATGTCTCAAAAGAAGGCATACATAAGACCATCAGGTATCTAAAGAGGTGTCCTACACCACTAATAGTTGATCTAAACAAAACCACAATGAGGTATCACTTCACATCTTACTAGAATGGCTATTATCTGAAAGACAACAGTTAAATATTGCTAAGAATTTGGAGAAAAGGAAACCATTGTACACTGTTGATGAATAAGTATTTTATCATCAAGATAGCTCGCTTCTGGGTACATATCCTACGAAAATAAAATCAGAATCTCAAAAAGATACCAGCACTTCTATGTTAATTTCAGCATTATTTACAATAACTAAGGTAAGGAAATAACTCAAATATCCATTGACAGACAGATTTTCAAATGTGGGACATTGTGTGTGTGTGTGTGTGTGTGTGTGTGTGTGTGTGTGTGTGTGTACACAATGGAATACTACTTAACTTTAATAATTGCAACATGGATAAACCAAGCACATTATGAACTTGGTTTAGAAAATAGAAGTCAACCTAGAATCAGTTTATGGAAGATCAAAGAGATGAGATGATCAGTAGGAAAATGAAGCATGAAACCACCTACCAAGCTACTAAGTTTCCCAAAGAAGTATCTAAAGCTAATGGCCACAGGGCGGGGTAAGGACCAAGAATGTGTAATCCCTTGGTGAGCACAAGCTGGACATGCCGAACTCCTACACGGACTCCCACCACAACATGGGACGTGCGATATTTGCACATTTTGTCAAAGTCACCTGGAAGTGTTCCTTTGAAGTACTCATTGCACTCACAGTTGTATACTCAGTGCATATTGCCTGCTTCACTATAAATTTAGTGAGGGCAAGATTGTATCTTTACCAGCATGACATTCCTGGCACAGTGCATTTTCTGCCCAGGACCTAACGTTTGTATATTCACTTAATCAGAACTTAAGTTCAATAAACCAATCAGTGACACATTATCCCACATGAATTTACTGTCGGTAAACACTTCAATAAGTGTGTTTTTATTTCCAGATAATTTAGAAGAACATTTTAAGGCTTTGGCCATAACAAGTTCAGAGATGTTTTAGGTAGAACTTTAATATCTACCAGAAAATACAAATAATTTATATGTGTTTTGTATTCTTTTATGAGACAGTCAGTCAGGGGCAGCCACAAGAGGAATAACAAGATAGACTCAGGAAAAAACAAAGTTTATTGTACTGACAAGATCTAGGAAAAAGAGAAACAGCATACCATGCAGGATCATGTGAAAAAAAAACACCAGCTGATCAGGAGGCAGAAGACAGAAATGAAAAAAATGTTTAGGTCACTGCCTTGATTGGGTTTTCCATAGGAAAGGTGAGGCAGAGCCCGGTGAACAGTTTAGGCCTAGCTAATTTGAGTAATTTTGACCGGCTTTGGGCTATAGGGGTGATTCATAATTGTCTGACACCTAACTTTGGAACGATTAAGGTAGCGGATATTGCTTCCTGGGTGCACAGGTCAGAGAAAGGAGATTGGGCTCCAGACTGTGTAGTTCACCTATCAAAGGCTTCAGTTTGGGCTCCTTGTTACCTTTAAGAAATAACCAGCCCCAAGAGGGGCAGCCTTTCCCCAGATTTTTAGATGCTGAAAGATCATCATATACAGAAAATTAAAAATATTTCTTATATGATATACTATATAAATAATGTTCTATTCTAACAAACTCACACCAAGAAAAGTAATAAAATTCACACACTCGATAAAACGCATATCAGATAAAATTTTCTATCCAATTCGAGCAAAGCAAACTTAACCAGAACCTGCAATGCCTTGATCATTCTTTTTGGCAATACAGATTGTTTTCTGTCGGCACAGCAGCTTAACTATGGTAGAAACAAAGATTGGGTAAAGGGCGACTAACCTGTCAAAACATATATTTAAAATATACATTTTTTCATTTGCAATGAGAGAAATGTTATAAGAGCAGAACAGGAGATGGAAAGAGACAGATGTTAATCACTTTGAAGAAAATGTAATTGCCTCCATGATGATTTGCAGATGAATCTCTGCCACTGCAGATAAATCATCTTTTGAGAGGGATTACAGAAAGCAGATGTGACCTAAGTCGGTGTATTTCAGTACTTGGCCTTTAAACAACAACAGAAAAAAGATCCTGCTTTTTCTGGAGATTTAGGAAATTGCAAAAGGGAGCTTTTCTGAGTCTGAAGTTTAGAGAAGGATGAATCAGCACGAAAAATGAATGGCTCCAGAAGCACTGTGGGAGAAGGAGCCAGCGATGCGTGGGGGATGGTATTACAGCATAAAAAAGGATACAGCCAGGCCCGTGCTGAGTGGCCTGGATGCCGCGTGAGCCTCAAGACCTTCTCTCCCTTTAATACACGTGATTGTGCAGATAAGTGGAACTGGATGCGCCTTACTAGAGTGCACATCTATCCTAACCGACACCTTCTGTAATCTTAATCCAGGCTGAGGCAAGGGGAGAGGCAGTGAGCCTGAGTCATTCATAGGAGGAATTATTCTGCCTTTTGCTTCTCTCAACTCTGCTGTTCTTACCAAACCCTATTTTCAACGAATACACTTTAAAAATAGAAGAAATTACAAAATAAATCCGATGATAATAATCAAGGCAGCCTACAGGTCATCCATGTTAACGTGTGTTACTCTTGCAAGAGTTTAGCAACGAAAGCAATTACATTAAAACCAGGGGCTCCCAAGCCTGCAGGTCACAAGCCTGCAGATTCCTGGCTGACGCTTCCTGTCCGGGAAAAGCGGACAGGGCCCCAGTTGGGCCCCGAGCGCCTGGCAGGAGAGATCGTGTGTGCCTGCATAAGGGTGTGACTTCGCCACACCAAGGCCCAGGACCTAAGAAGCAGCCTTCAGAGGAAGGAGCATTCCCAGCGTGATGAAGACTATGTTTCAGCGCCTCTATGATTACAGCAGAGGCGCTAAAACTGGATTCTAGAAAACCCATTTTTCTTTTCACACACATCGTTATGGAGATCATTCCACTCACAACAAATGTTAAGATATTTACACATCTACAGGGGGATGGGGAGTACACAAGGGTACCTGCATAATGATCACTTGTATACCTAGCCCTGAATAGTACCCCACATCTTTAAAAAAAAAAAAAAAATTAAAGCTAAAAAAACAGATATTTACTCTTTTTTGGTCCTACACAGATATTTTCCCCTGTTACTCGATTTTAATTTCTTCAGTTATTGCATGTTTACATAGGTTACTTTATCC
The DNA here is from genome assembly GCF_000164805.1 of Carlito syrichta. NCBI lineage: Eukaryota > Metazoa > Chordata > Mammalia > Primates > Tarsiidae > Carlito > Carlito syrichta. The sequence goes on from NW_007245639.1 coordinate 10,106, forward strand.
TCATCAGGTAGGAAAGTTTCCTTTTTGTTTTCTGACTTGGCACTTCCTAAGACATATTTTTGAGGTGTTGAGTGGCAGAAGAAATCTAGCCCTGAACGAAGTAGGTGTAAAGGAAGGCGCTTTGAAGAACGAACTGTGCTCCAGTATTCCGTTTCAATCTAATCTGTGCCTTCGAGGAACTGTCAGCCAAATAGAAAGATGCAGGAACATTAGCTGAGGGCAAGAATTCATATATAAATACATGCCAACCCCTGCATGATGCTCAACGGTAAGAATGAATAAAAAAAGAGTGCTGATCACATCGTAAATCAAATATTTTCTCCCAGATGTACCAAACATTTGAACAATTAAAACAAAGTATGAAGTTGGTGGTCTAAAGTAAGGATTGGTAAACTTTTTCTGTTTTTTCTTTTTTTTTTTTTTTGAGTGGGAGTCCTACTCCATTGCCCAGGTTAGAGGGCAATGTCATGCTCATGGTCACCCCAGCGCCGACCAGCTGGGCTCTGGTGATCCTTCAGCCTCAGCCTTCCAAGTAGTTGGAACTACAGACGCACACTACTAATGCTTGGCAAATTTTTTTTATTTATTGTAGAGACGAGGTCTCGCCAAGTTTCCCAGACTGGTCTCGAACCTGTGGGCTCAGGCAATCTGCCCACCTCGGCCTCCCAAAGTGCTGGGATTACAGGCTTGAGCCACTGCACCTGACTTGGTAAACGTTTTCTTAAAGGTCCAGATAGCAAATATTTTAGACTTTGTGGTGGTGCATGGCCTCTGCTGTATACTCATCTGCGTGTGTGTGTGTGTGTGTGTGTGTGTGTGTGTGTTGCAACACTTTAAAAATGTAGAAATTAATCTTAGCTGGAGGGCTTACAAGTCAATCAAGCAAGGATCATAGTTTTCTGGCACTTAGTTTAAAGTGTAGATCAAAGTTTGCAACTCTTGAAAACTGTTATCAACTCTCCAAATCCCATGAACCGTGATGCATATATCGTAAGAGATGCTATTAGATTACCTCCCAGAGAGGAGTGACTACAATTGGTGAGTAATATTTGCTAATGCTAGTAAAATTGTGCAAAGAAAAAGGGCTTAATTACTTTAGGTGAGGTAAGAAAAGGATTATACAGAAAGTTATGCATTGGAATAATGTATTTTGAGCATCTAATTTGTGCAATTTATACCAATCACCACAAAAATTATAGGAGTAGAGACAGAGATAGAGTTTAGAAAGAGATGAAGGTAGTGTTAAGCTAAGGTGCACGGTGTAAAGCTGCTGTTGCCTCAGATGGTCTTAGTTTCCATGGACCTTTCAAAATCTGTCTTCTCACCAGTCTTAATAAGTCTAACATTTAAAGTATTTTTTTTTTCTAAAAAGTGCCCTCAAATTAATCTTCAGATAGTCAGCTACAAAAATAATGCTCTGTTCCAACATTGTAGAAAAACCTACCTATACTGGACTTACTGAGAAACACACTTAATTTTGCATTTACTGAGTCCCAATTTTGTGTCAGACTCAGGGTAGATGTTGAGATTCTAAGAGTTTAAAATATGATTTTAAAAGTATGTCTAGCCGGGCTCGGTGGCTCAACCTGTAATCCTGCATTTTGGGAGGCTGAGATGAGTGAGTTGTCTAAGCCCGAGGGTTCGAGACCCGCCTGGGCAACTTGACAAGACCTCATCTCTACAGCAATTAAAAAAAATCAGTAGGGTGTGGTAATGCGCGCCTGTAGTTCCAGCTACTTGGAAGGCTGAGGAGGAAGGATCACGGAGCCCAGCAGGTCGAGGCTACCCAGCAGGTCGAGGATCACGGAGCCCAGCAGGTCGAGCCCAGCAGGTGGCCGGGAGCGGTCACTGCACTCCAGTCTGGGTGACTGAGTGAGACTCCAACTCAAAAAAAAAAAGTATGTCTAATTTAATTTTAAGTATATTACTCTTGGTGGCTTTTTCCAATGCAGATAATGTTCTTCTCCTAAGTATTCTGCAGTGTGACTTCAACATTTTTAGTTTCTGATTTCAAAACAAATCATTTGTAAACAATGACATTTCCATTTGAACCTTCACTTCTGATTTAAATCTTTATGTGTAGATCTAAAATATTGTTGTGTGGGTTTCTGGATTTTTGAGAAAATTAATTAACTCCATTCTTGTCATCTAACAACAAGTGTAATAGTATGAGGGGGGATTCTTTAAAAAGAACAAAAATGGAATTATCTTTTGGAGGGCAGGCCCCTGGTAATATACTTGGAATTTGTTTCCCAAGATCAAATGATGAAACAAAGTTTTTATCTGAAAGTTTTGAGAAGACTGCATCTCGATTTGCTGAAGAAGTGTCCTGAGTTGTGGCAAACAGGTGACAGGTTCTTACACCATGACAACACAACTGCCTACACCACACTGAGTATTCAGCAATTTTTGACCACAAGTGCCATGACCCCTGTGCCCTGCCCTCCATGTATACCCCATCAGGCCCCGAGTGACTTTTCTTTTGCTGTTGTTGCCCTAGATTGAAAAATTCCACAAAGGTAAACATTTTGCTGATGTGAAAGTGGTGACACAAAAAACAGCAGAGACACTAAATGACATCGAAATTGACGAGTTCAGTAACTGCTTTGAGCAGTGGATAAAATGTCTCGAAGGGTGTATGGCATTAAACAGTACTTTGAAGATGACTGAAGTTTAAATATATACGAATAAATACACCATTTTTTATAAATAAATTCCAAGTTTTGTGGGTCCCCTCCATCCCGTATACTACTACAGAAAATTATTTGAAGACTAAAGGTGCAAAAATTCTGTGAATAATATCTGGCCCACAGCAACACTCAATGAACATTAGCCCTTTATGTTACATATTATTACTTTGATTTTAAAAAACAATATCTTGATAGAAGTTAGGGCAGGGAGGATCAAAATTTTTTTTTATAGCTAACAGACTATTTCTTTATGCAGATCAGCTTTTTTCAAAACTTTTAAAAAAGCACTACTGAAGAGGAGGAATGATATAATTTGGCATAATGATGTTTTTGAAGGTACTGTAATTGTGCATATGCTCTTGCATTTCATTACTATTCTGCAAACAGTAAAAAACAGTTTCTAATGTATAAAATTACTAGTGCTAAAAGATATTTAACCTTTAAAAATATATCTTAGATAACTGATAATTCCTGCTTTCTTATGGAAAATTCACTATTCTTAAAGGGCAGTAGGAATCATTTAAAAAATATAAATCAGAAGGTGATTATTTCTACTATTTTTTGTGATTTTGTTAATCGAGAATGCATATTTCTTCCACAGTTTTTCCAGGATGTGTCAAAGTATGAGAACATTTTATTAAGTTGCAGGACAATTTGTTTAAGATGAAAATCTTACTTGTATTGTGAAGGAAGCTAATATGATGACTTTGTTCTATACTATTAATTAGTTTGATTTCTAATAAATTCAGGCCCCTACAAAAAATGCATGTGAAGAAACTCTATATTATTTATTTTTCTGATATTCTTGTTATGTTTAAAATATCTTAGCTGGAATACTATATGATTTGGACATTCATTCAATCTCAATGTGTGTATATATACATTATTTTTTATAAAACCCATGTAGGATAACCTGCCTAGTACTATTGTCTGAAAAAAGTAATAACATCTAGCATCAAAGTAAATTTTACAACTTAAAATACAGTTTACTTACATAATATCAAATAAATATTTTGAGAAAATAAGCTAAAGTTTTATTATAATTATTTGGAGAAGAGAGTAACCATATATTCAGGAGTTACTCTGTACTTTAGGAAGAAAAGAGCAACCAGGTGGATATAGATACATAAGGACCTATCTTCCTTTCTTTCCTTCCTTCCTTCCTTCCTTCCTTCCTTCCTTCCTTCCTTCCTTCCTTCTTTCCTTTCTTTCTTTTTTTTTTCTTTCTTTCTTTCATGGAGATCATATTGCCCGAGCACTTACTACACACCTGAAGCTGTAGAGATGCCAGGGCAGATTCAGACAAATACTATTTTGCTCTCATGAACTTTACATTTTAATGAGGGAGGCAGATACTGAACAAGTAACTTAACTCATGTGGGACTTCAGAAAGAAGACACTTACATTGCTAATATAGTGTATGATAGTAGGACCTAAAGGATTCAGAGCCGTCAGTGAAACTTTGGCAAAGTGGACATTAGCTAGGCAAATAGGAGTGAGTTATGTGCTCTATGTGGAAGACCATGTGTGAAGGAATTGAAGTAGAAAAGAACAGTCAAGGAATTGATGAAACCACAATGTTGGAGGAGACCACAATGAAATGGGAATAAACTCATGCTTTCACTTCCCAGAACATTTCCAGTTTTTATTTGTGGTCTCTGAAAAAATAACAACAACGCCATTTACTCTCAAAACAGCCATCATTTGACATCGAACTCTATGGTCACTATATTTACTAGGCATATGACCTAAGAAATGGAAGTCATTGCAGAATTTTATAGAGACTCACATGAACAGTTTTTTTTTTTTTGGATGCTTTTTGTGTGTGTGGTTCTTGATGACTTTTCTAAATTCACCTTTCTCTAAAGTAGTAAGCATTGCCCAACAGAAGCAAGCTATTAATGTACTTTAAATGTTCTAGTAGCACTTTGAGTTCCTTGTAAATTCAGGATGTTAAGGCTTTGACAGAAATACAGTTGGCAATATTATTGCCCATTCTGCGGACTGTCTCCTCACTCTCTTGATGGTTTCTTTTGCTTTGCAGAAGCTTTTCAGTTTGATGAGCTCCCACTTGTCTATCTTATCTCTTATGGCATGGACTTTTGGGGTTTTGATCAGAAATTGGTTGCTTATTCCAATGTCTGCAAGGTGTCTCCTGAATTTTCTAAGATTCTTATAGTTTGATGTTTTACATTTAGGTCTTTGATCCATTTAGAGTTGATTTTTGTGTATGGTAAAAGGTAGGGGTCCTGTTTCATTCTTCTGCACATGGTTAGCCAGTTTTCCCAGCCCCATTTACTGAATAGGTTCTTCTTTCCCCAGGAAGAAATTCAAGGTTGAAGTTGAAGTTGAGTTGGTTGAGAAATTGAGGTTTTGCCTCCAGAATCTCTATTCTGTTCCATTGGTCTATATGCCTCTTCTTGTGACAGTACGAGACTATTTTGATTATTGTAGGCTTATAGTAAAGTTTATAGTCTGGAAGTGTGATACCACCCACTTCATTTGTTTTGCTGAGAATTATTTTGACTATTCATGGCCATTTTTGGCAAAAGAAAAAAAAAGCCCTATTAAGTGGGCAAAAGCTATGAATAGACACTTTCCAAAAGAAGACATATGCGCAACCAATGGATACATTTAAAATTTTCTCAGCCTTATTAATCATCAAAGAAATGCAAATCAAAACCACACAGTTACCGTCTAACTTCAGTAAGGATGACCTTCACAAATAACTCAAAAAACAACAGGTGCTGGATAGGATGTGGAGAAAAGGGAAACTTCCACACTATTGGTGAGAGTGCAAACTAGTACAACCTCTGTGGAAAACAGTGTTATGATTTCTAAAAGATCCAAAAATCTACCTTCCAAATGACCCAGCAATCCCACATCTGGGAATATACCTGGAGAGCACAAATCTTTCTACAAAAAAGATATCGGAACATGCATATCTTTTACAGCACTATTCACAATAGCAAAAACATGGAACCAACCAAGCTACCTATCAAAAGTGGACTGGATTTTTTAAAAATATGGTACATATGCACAATAGAATATTATACAACCATACAGAAGGACAAAATTATGGACAGAAGGACAAAATTATGAACTTGGCAGCAACTTGTATAGATTTAGACTCTATCATCCTCAGTGATCTATCACAGGAACAAAGAACTGAGGACCACATGTTCTTATTCGTAAGTGGACCCTAAACATTTATCATAATTCTACAAAAAAGGGATTGGCAATAGTGGGACACTGGTGGGGGTGTGGAGCCCATAAGGTTACCTGATTCTGAACCAGGTGAAGTGAGGGCCAATGGGAGACCCCAACTTCACTTGTAGGTTGACCACTTATGTACCTAATCCTAAATTGCCCACCACATCTTTGAAATAAAATAGTCATATAATAATAATAAATGTTCTAGTAGCCACATTAAAACCGTAAAAAGAAACAAATGAAGTTAATTGCAGGAATACATTTTATTTAACACAATATGTTCAAGGTATTACCATTTTAACATATAATCAATATACAATTATTATGGGATATTTCAAAATTTTTGTCCTTAGACTTGAACTCTGAGATTTACTTTACACTTGCAGCAACAATCGCTATGAAATGGCTACATTTTTAGTGCTCAGTGACTTTATGCAGCTAGTAGCTGTCATATTGGACCGTAGTGTCTCATCTCCTTTTGTTGCATCTTTGCTTAACTGTGATCTTATTACATTTTCCACCTGAACCAATTAACCAGTCCCTTCTTTGATTATTGCTTTAGCAGTGAAGTTTTAGAGTTTGAATAGTAATCTGTTTCTAATTACTCTGCATTTGCTCAGCAACAAAAGCTTCAATACTTTCCCATGACATAAATGTCCACATTTTTACCAATGTCCACAAAATAGACTAAATCTCTCCTCATTTACCTTTATGAATCAGATAGACAGAGTCACATAGATAAATCCAGAATATTTCATCAAAGACACAACATGATATAGAGAAATAAGTGTAATATAACTTAGGACAAAATCAAGAGTTAGAATTTGTTGCTGTTTTGTTCTCCACACATTGACAATGTGATCCTGGGCAAGTTTAACCCTGAGGAAAAAACCAAATTTTTCTCCATCAGACTCCCTGGTTTAACTTTTTGTCCAGAACTGGGTTTTTCCCAGTGGCTCACTAGTAAAGTGGATCAAGATCATATAATTGACTGTGACTATGGTCTCATAACCTACATCATGTCACTTTCCTCAGGGAATTTGTTTCCAGTTATTTCCACTACAAAATTTTAGGATCACTATTCACTAAATACATGCTTTTGTATTGTATGTGCATCTGTGCTTTATAAATAAAAATTGGAAGTATTTTTGTACCTCAAAAATCAATATCCATTCCATTGTGGTTGATGTCACCCTATTATGAACTTATGACTTAGATCAATCTTGATTCATTCTCTGCACCTGTGTACACTGTGAAAACAGCAAATTAACAAAATAGCAAGGAAGAAGTGGCTCTGTGGTTACATCAAGCAGTGTCTGCCACAGTTCACTTCTGAGGTCACTACTTCAATTTAGTATTTGTTGACTATTCACCAATAAACATTATTTACTATATAGTATACATCAAGACCTAAACAGATGTTAGAGAAACAGTGTAGAACTGAACAATCTAAGTCATTTTATACTACTGAACAGTTTGACAGAACTTATTTACACGTGTCCAGAACTAAAATGTGGCCATGTTTTGTATGGTGATTTGGGCAATAGAAGATTTCTATCCTGCTTCATTTGCATACATGGACCACAAATAGTAAAATAGGAATTGAGTTTGAAGGCAGACCTCCATTAACAAAGAAATGCAAATATTTGACTTTTAGGGTTTCAAGAGCATTAAAGGAAACACTGTATATCATCATCATCATCATCCCCATCATTATTCTGGAACAACTATTCAGTTTTGTACAGACCTAAAAGCTCATTATAATTATTTGAGTTTTGAGAGTTCATCATGTCCTTCTTTTGCACCCAATTCAGTTAGTTAGTTTGGTCATTTTAGAAAATTAATAAATTAACAAATACTGGTCTCATCACTGACTAAAAAGTTGCCATGCACACCAAAAGTAAAATGTGTAACTGAGAAGAATAATTTTTAATTTAGTCTTTGTTTTTAACTTTCAAATAGATACAACTGCAATCATCTTATTTGTGTGTTTCATTCAACTTACTTGGAAATGTGTGACATTTTGGAAGAAAGAATCTTTAAAAATATCTTTCCCAAGAGTTTAGTCATATAAGCACCTTTTCCACCAGGGGTCCCCAACCCCTGGGCCACAGACCAGTACTGATCCGTGGCCTGTTAGGAATGGGGCTGCATAGCAGGAAGTGAGTGGTGGGTGAGCAAGTGAAGCTTCACGCGAATTTCTAACTGCTCCCCACAGCTCAAATTAGCACCTGAGCTCCACTTCCTGTCTTATCAGTGGAAGTATTAGATTTTCATAGAAATGCACACCCTGTTGTGACCTATTGTGTTAGGGACTGCTATTTTACATAATTAAAATAAAAGTGCTGCATTTTTTTTTGCCTTGTAGCATTTTACATTGTCTGTATCGCTTATGCTGCATTTGAGTGAACTCAGACTGCCTGATGATCAATTCATCCATCAATAGCCATTACCAAGCTTACCACTCACAAAGCTTGCACATTAAAGACGGCATGGCTCAGGATTACTTGCTAATTACCTGGCAGAGACAGTTTTGAAACAGGAATTAAGAAAAGGGAGAGAGGTCATTCTGGGCTATGGATCCTTAAAGGAGGCTGAGAGGGAAAGTAAAAATTCAAGGTACGTCTCCCTGGAATATGCCAGGTGAAAAGCGAAGAGACACTTTTCAGACAAAAAGAAAAAGAATCAAAACTGAGATTTTGATGTGTGTCTGGAATGGGAGAGTTGTGAGGGCATATCCACACAGAGACTGGTCAGACGGAATTTACTGTCACATGCCAGTTGTGTTCTGCCACTCGAACGTACCAAAGACAAAAATGGAAAGAAAAAAAAAAATCCTTCCAGAATCATATTTTTCCTCTGTCTTCATTGAGGCAAGAGCAGATGGGAGGAAACCAATGAGCAGTTGGCATAGTACCGAGTGTTCAATGCAGTTTATTTACTGTCTGCGCCTCATCTGTTCTGCTCTTGGGAGTCTGACCACCCTCATAGGCATGCTTTGTCCAGTAGGAGGTCAAACACTATTTTTCCCAAGTTCACTGTAAGTCTTTTTTTAAAAAAATACCTCCCAAAGGTGATCTTTGTCTGAAGTCAATTTTTGACATTTATAATAACTCAGTGTCAAAGGGAACAGAAACATTAAATGTTTATAAACACATTTTTCTTACATTGTTAAAAAATAGTAAATTTCTGAAAAGGATAAAGGAAAATAAAAAATCATCCATAATTTCATCATTTATACACTGTGACTACTTATATATTTTAATTTTATTTTAAAGCTGTGAGATACAATTAAAGATTAGGTTCATCAGTGGTAAAGTTTGGGGCCTACAGACTGGAAAAAAAATATTTGCCAACTGTATATCTGACAAAGGCCTAACATCCAGGATCCACAAGGAATTCAAATGTGCCAAAAGGAAAAAAAAACAAATAACCCCATTAAAAGTAGGCAAAAGACATAAATAGACACTTCTCAAAAGAAGATATATGGGCAGGCAGCAGACACATGAAAAAGTGTTCAGCCTCACTAATCATCAAAGAAATGCAAATCAGAACCACACGGAGATACCACCTAACCCCAGTGAGAATGGCTATCATTAATAATACAAACAACAACAGATGCTGACAAGGATGTTGAGAAAAGGGACCACTTCTACACTGCTGCTGGGAATGCAAACTAGTTCAACCTCTATGGAAAATAGTGTGGTGATTTCTAAAAGAACTAGAAATTGACCTTCCATATGACCAAGCAATCTACTGGAAATATACCCAGAGGAACTCAAATCATTCTACAAAAAAGATACTTGCACACACATGTTCATTGCAGCACTATTCACAAAAGCAAAAACATGGAACCAACCGTGCTGCCCATCAAAACTGGACTGGATTAAAAAAATGTGATACATCTACAGGATGGAAAATTATGCAGCCATAAAGAAGGATAAACATATGGACTTTGCAACAACTTGGATGGATTTAGAGACTATCTTACTCAGTGATCTAGCACAGAAACAAAAAACTGAATACCATATGTTCTCACTCATAAGCCGACGCTGAGCATTTATCATACTAGAAGAAAGAGATTGGCAGTAGTGAGTCACTGCACCTCTTAATGTGTCCTTTTCCATTTATCAAGTATAGTAGTCTTGAAGGTCCTTTAAACCTTTAAAGGTAAAGGAACGGTTAGGACAGTTGGATCTAGGCATTGCTGATGCTTCCTGGCACTGAGCAATTGCACAACACAAGTGTGTGGGATGTCCAGGGTCTGTCTGAACCTCCTAGTTTTCTATGTCTGGAGGAATAGAATGGTCAGTGGTTTATTTTATGAGATTTTCTTTATCTTGAATCTTCAGACATTCATTGCCGTATGCAGGAGCTTAAAAGATAATGATATTCAAAAGACAAGGAGCATTCTACAACACACTGCCAAGCCAAGATTAGAAGGAAAACTCACAGGCTCATTGAAATAGAAGACCAGATATTAGAAACTTCCCTACACTCCTTACATCTGTTATTTAATATTTATATATGTGTGTGGGCACATATGCATATATACATATACATGTAGACATATAGTGTGTGTATATAAGCATATATTCAAAATGTTAAATTTAAACTGAAATGTATATATATTTTTTTGAGTCGGAGTCTCACTCTTGCCCAGGCTGGAGTGCAGTGGCATGCTCATGTCCACCCCAGTGTTGACCTGCTGGGTTCTGGCCATCCCTTCACCTCAGCCTTCCAAGGAGCCAGAACTACAGGTGCGCACTACCATGCCCAGCTCTAAAATGTATTTTTAATAATTGAAAAAAACTTACAAAATTGTTCATACACATGCTAAAGAAACCTGTTCTGCCTACTTTTTGCAAATATTTTCTCCTCCAAATCACTTCGGTACCCTGTGGCATATTGTGCAACACACCTTCTGGTTGAGAAGAGTACAAAATCTTTGATGCTTGAATCTGAGACTGAAAAGAAGCTGTGAATTTTGAATGCTTCCCTTCACCCCTCAGTGCTACCAAAGGTTAGTTGTCTTCCCTCTAAGTAATAACCTGGTGAGATATTCTGAGTAATACTGAAACTAAGTTTAAATGACTGAAGACACATTTTTCCCAGTGATATTCATATGATAATGTCTTACTGTCATGTCAGTAGATATCACAATAAAAAACAATTAAAATCAGAGCATTAAAAGACTCTGAGTATTCATCAAGACCAATGCCTTCATTTTATATTTAAGAAATCTGAGGTACAGAGCACTGCATGATTAGGTCCACAAGAACCTAAGAGCAAATCATTATTAGAACACAATAGTAATCTTTAGCAAGTTTTCCTCCAATATTTATGGATGCTAAGATACACAGTTTTCACTATTATATAACATTAGAGAGAAAGAAAAAAAGAGAGAAATATGAAACATTGTTTGTTGAAGGATGTGATTTTTTTTTAACTTTTATATTGCTGGTGGTAGAACTCAAAAGAGAAACTGAGAAAAAAAAAGCGAAATTAAGGTATACCATATTTCATTTGAAAACCCATTCACACCATGGAAAGAGAAAAGCTTACACTGTTACAGAGTACTGGATGCATGCTGAGTAATGCATATTTGAGTTTTTGTTTATGTTTCATTAACATATTGTTAATATTTAATGTATCTTAACTACATTATATAACCATAAACATATTAGAAGGAATGAGTCTAAGTCATTATTTCCACACCACACAATTATCCACTGGCGGGTCTGGCTGACCCGTCTTTAAACTACACTCTGCCACTTCTAAAAGGAATTTCATTCTAGGATGAATTCCCCATTGTCATGATCAATATCACTTCAAAAAAGTTGCTGTTGGTGGTGGTGGTATTGCTACTGATTTACAAATAATGTCGCAAACCTTCTGAACTTCTGTCATTATGTGACTTCTAAGATTTTGTACATCACTTTGCACTTGATGTTGGTGCCTTGAAGAAAGGAATTAGCAGCTGGCCCTGCTGCCTTCCCTGTAGCCTCACAGTCACCTGAGACTCTGTCCCTTGATCTCATCCTTCTGAAAACAGTAACTCATGGAATCAAAATAATTATTCTTTTTTTGTGTGTGTGTTGGAGTCTCACTCTGTCGCCCAGACTGGAGAGCAGTGGCTGCTCCCGGCCACCGCAGCCTCGACCTGCTGGGCTCCGGCGATCCTTCCGCCTCGGCCTTCCAAGTAGCTGGAATTACAGGCATGCGCTACCACGCCCGGCTGATTTTTTGATTTTGATTTATTG
>NW_007245639.1:22291-34275 GCF_000164805.1 Carlito syrichta
CAGGCGGGTCTCGAACCCGTGGGCTCAGGCAATTCACTCACCTCAGCCTCCCAAAGGCGTGGGATTACAGGCTGAGCCACCGAGCCCGGCTAAAATAATTATTCTTATCCCATATCCAAGATGAATGAGAACCAAATCAAGGAATTCACACCTTACTGATGAAGCTGATTAACGAGAAAGGAGTAACTAAAACAAAAGAATTCAGCTACCAGAGTGTGGGCACTCATTGCACACCCCGGAAACTGTTAACAGGCATGAAAGTTGAAGGATTCCCAGAGGTCCTGACTTGCTCATGCCCATACTCAAATCCACATCCTCACGGGTGACCACGAGCTGGTATTGAAGTCACAAGACTTCTGTTATGCAATTGCTGAGTGTACCATGTTACTCCTTGCCTTATATCCTTTTATGAAGCCTACCAAACTTAAGGTTGCACAGAGGCTATTGTGTGTCAGGAGTTTGATCAGTCGAAACATGAAACCATTGAAGGTGGTTGAGTAGTGTGGCCATTGCTCTGGCATATTTAGTATTCACACTGAAAACACCTGCATGTAGTTTTCAAACACACCGTGTCACTCAAGGAATGCATGTTTTGACCAATTTGAAGGTCTACCTACCCTTCTTCCAGGGAGTTCATGAGGCCAGGACCAGGGTCCAGTCAAGACTCTGGTTTTAGTCTTTTCCTCCACTCTATTGCCAAACTTTCAAATTGCTTAAAAATATATGTGAGTGCCTCTCACTTCCTTGACTTTTTAATTTTCAATAACTTCTTGTCTTCTTCTTGCTCTTCTACCTGGTCACACCATGAATCTCGCCATTGCCTCAAAAACTGCATCGATAATGAAATCTACATCAAACAAATTACAACCCATTTCCGTGAACTTGTTCTGACATACAGATAAATAAATCTTTACTTCATGATGATTCATAAGACATCCCTCTCTATTTATCTGCAAACGTATGCTTTCACTGTTTAAAACTTTTACCAAATTCGTTGCCATTCGCTTGTACAATTTTTTCACGCTTCTTCTTACTCTGAGTGAAATCAGCCTTTATTTTTGCTCTTCCTATACCAGACTCAGAGATGGGGAAAATCACACTCATATGACCCTCTATTCTTTAATGTAAATTCATCTGTTTGTTTGAGATGAAAAGTCATGGCGCAGGGAGCAGAGTACCAACTTGATAATTCAAAAATTATCCTTGTGCTTACTTTGAGTACTTATTACCCTCCTTCTGATAGTATAGGTTAGAGTTATAAGATTTTAGACTTTACATGATTGGAATCATAAACAATAAACTATTTTGCATCTGACTTATTTTGCTCAATATTCTGTTTATGAGATCTGTTTATACTACTGCAAATAGTTACTATTTATTTACTCTCATAGTTCTATATAGTATTTCATTTCAAAAGCATAACACGTATTACTTAATAATCTCATTTTTGTTGGACATTTGACTCATTTCCATATTTCAGTACTTATAAGAAGTTCTGCTATGTCTGTTTTTCTACAGGTAGTTTAGTAAACACGAATACACAGTTCTGCTGCATTTATTCAAATGAGGGAAATTACAGGGTCATAGGATTTGAGTATGTTCAACTTTAGCAGGTAACGCCTTTGTCTTCTAAAGACTCATTTGTATAGTTTAAAGGGATTTCTAGCAACTCCTCACTTGTGTTGGATCAATCACTGGGTCATCATGCAGGTTATAATCATATTTAATGAAAAAATGTCAATAATAAAAACTTTGTATGCCCTTTGGGTTTGTTATATAAATATTCATTTTCAAAATATGTACCATCAATAAAAGTTTTTCTTATGCATTTCCTTTTGTAAACATTTTCTCATTTGGTTGAAGTGTAAAAGTACGTTTACTGGAAGAGCAACATGCTTTAATAATTAATGAAGATAATAAAAGCTATTAATTTACATTCAAAGTAACCATTAAGATCTTCACACAGTTAAATAGGAAAACAGAGTCAATGCAAATATTGAGACTATGTTAAATAATACAAATGATCAGATTGTCAACTTGGATCTATGAGGATATGAGACCTCACCTAGTACCAAGTTATGCTAATAATTTATAGGATACAAGCAAACACAAGGCACAGATGCAGGAGAGATCCAGCTTACATAGTAAGACAGGTTCTTTCTTGTCACTTTGGTTCTTTCTTGTCATGGGTTCTTTCTTGTCATTTTCTTGTCACTCTTACCCAGATGCAAATAATTAGGTTATTTGAATAAGTAATGTTGGCAGCTACATTACTTACCTAAAATGAATCTGTCTTAGTTATGAAATGTCACCACGGTGTATTCCAGTATTTACAGAATTTGTATGGCATATTTATTGGATAATCTTGCTCCATAAAAACCATAGATTCCAGGTTTGTTTATCATAATTACTTCTAAATACCCAAGGACATAATTTTGAAAGCATTGTATAAGTAAGGACTCTCTTACTAGCAAATACTCTTTGTATACTCACTTGAGTATGATTAACATGTTTACAAGAAAATATGGACTATCACATTTGCTATCTTTCCTGACCGTATTACACCTGGGAAAGAGAGAGAATTAATTTTAGGTTAGCCGATAACCCTTTTTTTTCTTATGACAATTAATAGCTAACTTATGGGAGAATAGTGTAACACATTTAAGCAAAAAACAAAGTTTATGAAAATAATGAAAAGTAGAAAAACGACAACTAATTTAATTATAATCGTAATGTTTACAAAATAGCTTGATGTTTAAGCAGACAAAACATGACATAAAATAATCTTTTATAATCGTATTTAAATTTCAACTATTTAATTCTCTTACCTGCTGGGCACAAGTTTCACTATTTAGGTGATGGGTACACTAAAAACCCAGACATAGCCACTACACAATCGATGGATGTAAAAATCCTGCACCTGTACTCACTAAATATACAGACATGAATAATAATAATAATTTAAAAATTCTATCTAGGCAATATATTTTAAAGAAAAAAGCCTGATTTTTAACAGAATACAATACCCACTTAAATATATCAAAATTTTACAAAGAAAATATTCTTCAAATCCGTTAATAGAGTTCATCATAAGTTGTCCTTTATTCAAACATAATAAATAATATCAGTGTATAAATAGAAGAATAAATCATTAGAAAATAGTAAGAATTAAATTCTATTATTGCTCAAATTTCAAAAACAAAAGACTTTCGGCATTATTTTAATTTATTGTTCCTTAGTTTTCCATTTAGTTTTCCTTATATTATAATTATTAATAACAATATAATTATATTCCTTAGTTTTGAGTCAATGGAAGCTTGTCATAAAGACTTTAGAGAGTTTCAAATTTTGAATTATTAAAAAAATTAAAATTTTACCAAATTATGATTCTTATTGAAAGGTGTTGTTTTTGAAAAATAAGTACAGAAAGACATAGTAGACATTGTATTATGCCCTTCACAAAAAACAGTACAGTAATATTTTTAAATGGATCATTTTTACAAAGCCTTGAAATGACCCATTGTTAAAATTAATGTCATATTTTTTTTTAGCATGCTACAATTGATCAAAATTTTTAACATGAAGGAATTAAGGGTCAAACTATTGTCATTACTTCATTCAATGAGCATTAACTACATATCACCTGGGTTCAAGGCACTGTTGTAGCCCTGGGGATAAAGATGAAAAAAACAAATCAAAACAGAAGCATAAACAGACAGAAACTCTGCCTTATAGAACTTTTACTTTAGAAAAGCAATCAGATAGAATACTTAATTAAATAACTTGTACTCCAGTCTGGGTGACAGAGTGAGACTCTAACTCAAAAAAAATAAAAATAAAAATAACTTGTATGCTAAAGTGACATTAGTGACACCCTTAATAATAATAGCAGCCTTCTTAGGAATTCATAAAAGAAAATAGATTTTGCAATTTTAAATAGAATAGAATAGTCTCTCCAAAATTATTGCATTTTGGGGCAATGGTTATATAAGGTAGGTACAGCTAGAACTATTTGGTTATAGATAGGCAAGCTTCCACAGGCAGGTACAAGTTAGATAAGTGAGTAACAGTATGATCAGCACACAGACACCTTCTTATTGGAACATAAACCTTCAAGCAATCATTCTGCTGAGCAGGTCCACCAGGCCCACCAAATCTGACCTTTGAATGAGGATAACACAGAGGACAATCAGAGACAATAAACTAAGGTATTGGAGAATTACCGGTGACACGGAGGCATGGTGCTCTGAGAGAAAATTGAATAGTAACTTTTCTCATAATCTCAAAAATTCTTTGTGATTCAATTAAGCTTAGGAGTTAAATGTGTAACTAATAGCTTGTAACTTCCCATGTATCCCATCTAGAACACACATTTTAGATTAAAAATGGTTGCTTAATCATCGTTTTGGACGTTTAAAGCTTTCTGCTAACAGCAAGCCTGTATCCTTTCCTTTAAGGCACCTGTGTTCTCTCTTTAACATGTTTCTTTTTTATTTCTAGTAAACTCTTCTTGCAACTCTGACTGAAGTTATTTTATGAGGTGAAACAAAGGACCCATTGAGCAACTATACCCCCATGCCACCGGACATCAGCTAGATGGATATATGAAGGAAGTGTTTTCCTGGAAGAAAGAGTAGTCATTTGCAAAGGCTCTAAGGTACAATCCCATCTTCCTTGTTGACTACAAGGTGAGGAAAACCGTGGGACTTGATAGACTGAAAAATGGGGACAGAAGAGACAAGAGAAAATTATGTTAGAAAGATTGCATAGAAGGACCGCTATATGCTAGCTTTTCTTGTAGAGAGTGTAATTCTTTTGTCGAAGACTTCAGGCAATAGGAACAACTTGTAATGGCTGAGTAAGCATCCCTGAAAAATACACTTTTTGATAACAGTTTTCAAAATTATATTTTTTAGAACTTGAAATTAACCAGAGGATTGCAGTGTTTAGAAGGGCATTAATCAAGTAAAATAACCACATCTGAATAAGAATAGGAACTTTGTGGCATTTAAACTTGTTCTTCCCTGATCCCACAATAGCCTTATAAAGCAGTAGCCTTGGAAACATCAGATCCATGAAAACCACCAACCTGTCAGTCACTGAACAAGGCAAATGGGTGTAGAGTTTCTCATAAGCCTTATCCCCAGAGATTGTAATTATCTGACCTATATGGCAGTTCTCTTGCAGCTCATGTCTTCATTTGACAAGATTCAGAATTCACTCATTACAAACAGGTTTTCACCTGGATGTTTGCCTAAAAAAAAAAAAAGTAGCAATCATTTTGCCTTGCAGGTGTCTGAAACAGCAATAACAGTTAAGGTTAGCAAAAAGCTGCCCAAAAAACGTAAAAGGAAAAAATGGAACATGAGATTTTGAGACGTCTTTGAAAAGTTGAGATATGTTCCTGGGGATCTAGAAGAGGACACTCAGGTTCAGGGCTGTGTGCATACTCAGTAAAGACCTGAGAAAGACTTCATCTCTCACCACTGGTTGACCTTGAGGATCTGTGCCAGAACAGTATTAAAGGCTTAGGCAGAGTTGTAAACTGCTAGCAAAAGTATCAAAACTGTGCTTATTCTGACAACTGCCATACTGTAATTAAATTATGACATCAGCTACCCAAGCTTAGTATCAGACGCCACAGATTCAGAGAAGAGGGCCCCAACAAGGGTAACACCGCTTCAAACACTAGCAGCAAATAGAATTCACAGGCCACCTGCATTTCTGACCATGCCCCTTGGACCTCTTCTCCTGTTTGATAGTTTACTGGAACAACTCACAGAACTCAAGGTATATACTTACAATCCTTGTTTTATTATAAAGGATACAAATCAGAAACTGGCCAATGAGGAGACACATGAGATGAGATCAGTAACGTCCCAAATGCAAAGCTTCAAAGCCCTGTCCCCATGGAAATAGGGTGCATCACCCTCTCAACACAAACCTGAAAACTCTACCAAGCTCGGTGTTCACAGATTTTGGGGGGCATGATTGATTGGCTACATGATTAAACACAATATCCAGCTCTCCCTTCAGTCACTGAAAAAAATCAGGTTTTCTCAAAGCCCCAAACCTTCTAATCGTCAGTGGTCTTTCTAGTGACCCACCTTCATTCAGAATTGTCTCATTAGCATAAGTTCAGGTGTGACCCAAGAGACCCTAGAATAACAAAGACTTTTGTTTTTTGCATTTATGAATCTGGAACAAAGAGCAGAAAATTTCTTTATTATGTGACAGTGCCCAGTACACACAGAATCCTTCTGCACAGATGAGAGATTTATTGATTCTAGCCATTTAACAAGTCTCTGTCCAATCATTAGCTGACTACTAAGTTAATCATGAAGATAGTTCACTGGCCACAGAACAAATAATAAAGACTTTAAAGAAATAGTTTTAAAAAGTAACTAAACAAACAAACACAGTAACAAGAACGTCAATAAAGACAGCAACAAATCCTGGACTGGGGAGAATATTTCCCAGAATTGATACCTTATAGTATTTAACATGTCTTTATGAAAAAGTGCTCAGCCTCACTCATCATCAGAGAAACGCAATTCAAAACCAAACTGAGATACCACCTAATCCAATTAAGCATGGTCATCATTAATAAAATAAGCAACGACAGTTGCTGGGGAGGATGCGGAGAAAAAAGAACGCTTCTACACTGCAGGTAGGAATGTAAACTTTGGAAGACATTGTGGCGATTTTTGAAAGAACTAGAAATTGACCTTCCATATGAGGGAGCAATCTCCCTATTGGGAATATACCCGGAGGAACTCAAGTCATTCTACCAAAAAGATACCTGCATACTCATGTTTGTTGCAGCTCTATTCACAATAGAAAAAACTTGGAACCAACCATGCTGCTGATTGAAGTTGGACTAGATAAAAAAATGTGGTACATATACACATATACACAATGGAATATTATGCAGCCATAAAAAAAGACAAACATATGGACTCCACAGCAACTTGGAATGACTTAGAGCTGATCATCCTCAGTGATCAGAAACAAAGAACAGAGTACCACACGTTCTCACTCATAAGTGGACTTGAGCAATTATCACAAAAATTTAAGAAAGGGGTTGGCAGTAGTGGAAAATTGCCAGGGGAGGTGGGGGTGGGATTGACAGTTGAGGGAAACTGCCAGGGGAGGGAGGGGCACACTTCATCAACAAGGGTACCTGCACAATTAACATCTGTATACCTAATCCTGAATTGTACCCCACATCTTTAAAATAAAAAAAGAAGAAAAAAATAGTGTGTCTAGTTCTTAATATTTCAATAATAATAACAACAAAAAGAACGTGTCACCCATGCACATACACAAAAAACAAGCAATAAATAGCTATTTTCCAAGAAAAAATATGCTCACATTGGACTTATTGAGCAGAGACTAAATTGGTTATTTTAAATATGTTTAAATAACTAAAGGCAATCCTGCTAAAGAACTAAAGAGAAGTAAGAGAATATCTCACCAAATAGAGAATAATAATAAAAATATAAGAAAAATAATGAAGAGTCAAATATAAACACTGGAGTTGAAAAGCAAAATAATTGGAATACAATATTCTCTAGAAAGTCTCAACATCAGATTTGAGGTAGCAGAAGAATTGATGAACTTGAGCTTATGTTATTTGAAATTATTTCATTTGAGGAACAGAGAGAAAAAGGAATTAAGAAAAATAAGCAGAGCATTAGAGTCCTGTGGGATAGCATCAAGCTTACCAACATTTGCACAGAGGGAATCAAGAGAAAGAACAGAAACACTATGTGAAGAAATAATACTCCAAAACTCTCAAATTTGACTTTTAAAAAAATTTAGTTTTTGCACATGAAACAAGCTGAATAAATTTCAAGTTGGATTTACTTGATGAGATCCACAACCAGACACATTGTAATCAAAATTTGAAAAACCAAAGCAAATTGAGATGCTTTAAAACAGGAAGAGGGGCCAGGTGCAGTGGATCATGCTTATATTTCTAGCACTTTAGGAGGCCAAGCCAGGAAGATTGTTTGAGCCTAGGACTTTGAGACCAGCCTAGGCAACATAGCAACCCCTTATCTCTACAAAAAATAAAATCAATTTAAAAATCTTAAACAAATTTTAAAAGCATTAACTGGGCATGTTAGCACATGCCTGTAGTCCCAGCTATTTGTGAGGTTGAGACAGAAGGATTGCCTGAGCCCAGCAGTTAGAGGTTGTGATGAGCTGTGGTCATAAGTGACAGAGTGAAATACTGATCCTCCCCCCACCAAAAACACACACACACACACACACACACATGAAGAAAGAAGCAATTAATCACATAAAGGAATTCTCCAAAAGAATGAATGCATTTCTCATCAGAAACCATGAAGGACAGAAGTTAGTGAAATGTCATATTCAAAGTGCTCAAAGAAAAACATTATCAACATGTTCAGCAAAAACACGCTTTCAAAACAAGTAAGAATTTCTAGTCAAATCAAAAAAGATAATTTGTCACTAGAAGATATTTCATACAAGAAACAATAAAGTCCTTCAGACTGAAATAAAAGAATGTTACACAGTACTTTGAATCCACAAGGAAAAATAAAAAGCACAAGTAAAAATAAAACTTAAATAAATGTGAAAGACAGGATAAATGCATATTTTGCTTGCTACTCCTTTTTCTCTCATTTGTATTAAAAATAACTGAATGAAGCAATAATTGTATAACTGTTGAAGGCTTATAACATATAAATATGTAATTTGTATTACAATAAAAATACAAAGGAGGGTGCAGAAAAGAAGCTGTATAAAAGCCAAGACTTTTTAGGCTATTAAAATTAAGTTGGTGTAAATTATTATATTTATAGATGTTACTTTTGCTCCTTAAGCTTATGACCACAAAAGTAACTTTAGATTAAAAAATAAAAATGGGTTAAAGATGAAAGGATAACAGAAATATACCATGCAAACAGTAACTAAAAGAGAGCTTGAACGTCTATATAATCAGTTTATAAATGCGAAGAAGCATAATTCACATAAATGAAAGGGTGAATTCATAAAAAATGCATAATAATTATGGTCCTATATTTAGTTTACAAGATTCCCCCAAAATACATGAAGCAAAACCTGCAAAATTTAGGCGAGAGAAATAAATAACTTAACAATAACAGTTGTAGACTTCACTACTCTGCTTTCAGTAATGGAGACAGTAATTAGACAGACGAACAACAAGGACATAGAAGACTTGACAAACACTACCAACCAACCAGACCTACCACATACCTATGAAACATGGCACCCAACAACAGCAGAATAAAATTTATTTTCAAGTACACACAGAACATTTTCCAGAAAGGGTCACATATTAAGCCACAAGGAAAATGTCAACAAATTTAAATGAGATTGAATTACATAAAGACTGTTCTCCAAACACAATAAAGTAAAATTACAAATCAAAAACTTGAGAAGTGAACTTGGGATATTCACAAATATGTAGGAATTACACACCATACTCTTAAGTAACAAATGAGTCTACAAAAATAAAATCATAATGGAAATAAGAATACACTTTTGAACAGATGAAAACAAAAACCACAAAATGCCAAAATACAGGATACAGTAAAAATTTGTGGTTAAAAAGAAATCTATAGTCCTAAATACCTAAATAAAAAAGGAAAGAAGTCAAACCCAAATCTAACTTATTAACTTAAGATAATAGGAAATAAAGAAGACTAAGCTAAACATAAAGGAATCAAAAGAAAGAAATAACAAAACTTAAAGAAATAATAAATGGAATAGAGAAATAGAGAAACGAAAATGGGACAACATTTACTTCTTGGGAAACATTAACAAAAATGACAAATCTTTAGCTAAACTGATTTAGAAAAACATAAAGAAGTCTAACAAAAAAAAGGAAAAAGCTTAATTTTTTTTAAATATAATTTTTTTAAAGAGAAGTTATCCAGGTTAGAAAGAAGTAAACATATCTCTATTTTAGATGACATAATTTTTCATACCAAAAATTTTAAGGAATCCACTAAATATGTTAAATTAGTTCATCAAGATTTCAGAATTCAAGATCAACATTCAAAATTTAATTGTTTTCTATGTTAGCATAAAAAACACAAATATTAAATTAAAGCAAAATTAATTTTAGAATGCCATCAGAAATACTTAGCAATACATTTGGCAAAAGAATTACAATACTACTGCACTTACAACTACAAAACACCAATGAAAAAATAAAAGAAGACTGAAATAAGTTGAAGATAATATTGTTAAGATAGTAAAATTTCTAAACAAATCTACAGATGCAATGTACTCCCTATCAAAATACCAAGTGCCATTTTTGCAAATATGAAAAAATTGTTTCACAAATTCGTATGGAATAGCAAGGGAAAGAAAATAGCTGAAACAATCTTGAAAATAAGAAAAAGAAGCAAAGTTAGAGGACTCATTCCCATTTCACAACTTACTTTAAAGCTGTTGTAATCAGGATAGAATGATCCTATAAATAAAGATGCATAGATCAATGAAATAGAATTGAGATTTATAAATAATTTTTATATTTATAGCCAATTAATTTTACTTAATGGTACCAAGACAATTAAATGAAGAAGGAATATTTTTTATGTTGCTGAGACTACTGATATTTATATACAAAATAATGAAGTTTGACCCCTACATCGCACCATATACAAAAACTATTTTAAGGGCCATTACAAATCTAAAAGTAAAGTGAATACTATAAAAGTCTTAGAAAAAAAATATGCATATATCTTTTTAACCATGATTAGGTGATGGTTTCTTAACTCTGATACCAAAAGAACAAATTAAAAAAGAAAAGAAAAGAAAAATACGACTTCATGAAAATTGATTTCTTTTTTATGATTTAAAGGATACCATCAAGGAAGTTAAAAAAAAACTTTAATAAAGAATTTGTATCCAGAATAATAACGTATGGTCCAACAATAAACAGTAAATAACCCAGTACAAAATGAAGAAAGGATATGTAAATAATCACTTCTTTGAAGAAGAGATAAAAATAACTACTAAGACCCCAAAAGATGCTGAGAATAATTAGTCATTACAGAAATAAAAATCAAAATCAGCATATTGCTTCACAACTATTAAGGTAATTACAACTGCAGATTGTAACCAGAAAGACAGGCAATAACAAGAATCATTGAAGATGTGGGCAAACTGAAACCTTCATACATTGCTAGGAAGAATATAAAATGTGCAGCCGTTTAGAAAAACAGTTCAATAATACCAAAAAACATTCAAAATAGAGTAACCATATTAGCCAGCAATTCTATTACAATGTACACATCCAGGAGAACTGAAAACACATACCAAAAATGCATGTACTTAAATGTTCACAGCATGATTATTCATAGTACCCCAAACATGGAAGCATCTTAACTGTCCATTGACTAAATAATGAATAAACAAAATATTGTATATCAATACAATGAATTTTTTTCACAATTAAAAAGATGAAACCCTGATAATGCTACAAAGTGGTAGATCCTTGAAAACATAATGCTAAATGAAAGAAGTCACAAAATGCCACACATTCTATACTTCCATTTATATGACATGCCCAGAAGAGGCAAATCCACCAAGACATACATTAGATGCATGTTTACTAGGGGCTGGCCGAAATAATTAACACTGAGTGACTGTTGTTGAGTACCAGGATGGGGGATCCGAAGATATTCTAGTATTAGATATTAGTGATGGTTCCACAACTTTCTAAATGTACTCAGGGCCACTCTATTGTACTCTGTCAAAGGGTGAGGTTTTTTGGGGGGGTGGTTTGTGGTTTTTTTTTGAGTTGGAGTCTCACTCTGTCGCCCAGACTGGAGTGCAGTGACACATTCATGGCCACTGCATTCTCGACCTTCTGGGTTCAGGCGATCCTTCCACCTCAGCCTTCCAAGTAGCTGGGACTGCAGGTACTCACGACAATGCCTGACTGATTTTTTTTTTTTTTTTTTTTTTTGAGTTGG
>NW_007245639.1:34412-36500 GCF_000164805.1 Carlito syrichta
GAGTGCAGTGGCTGCTCCCAGCCACCGCAGCCTCAACCTGCTGGTCTCCGGCGATCCTTCCGCCTCAGCCTTCCGAGTAGCCAGAATTACAGGCGCGCGCTACCATGCCCGGCTAATTTTTTGATTTATTGTAGAGATGAGGTCTCACCTGCCCAGGTGGGTCTCGAACCCGCGGGCTCAGGCTATCCACTCACCTCAGCCTCCCAAAGGTGCAGGATTACATGTTGAGCCACCGAGCCCGGCTAAAGGGTGAGTTTTATAGGATGTTAATTATATTCAATTAAAAAATAAATGGAAAAAAGCAACCAAACAAAGCCACTTTGATAGTATTATTACCTGACTCTTACTCCAAAGATCAACTGAAATTGGTGTACAGAGAAAGAAAGCTGAGATCAGATACTCAGTAAGAGAACATTATATTAACTTGAATTCTATTATCTAGCTCTGTGTCACATTTCTAACTCCTAAGAGAGAGCAAATGGTTCTCAAAGGATTGTAAATAGCAAATAGTAACAACAACTGCAGAAATAAAAATATGTGTAGTCAGTCATCTTAAACAAACATCCTTTTGAAAATATTCAGCAAGCACCAAGAAGTGAACACAGATCGTTTTGTGTGATTGATTTGATAAAATTTCATCAGTTTCATCAAGCAAAACCTTCAAATCAGGAAGGAGTTGAGAAAGAGATAAAGCTACTTTGTGGAATTATGGAAAGAGTGGATAAGAAGCTTAATAACTTGGTGGCAACCTCACCAACAGCAGTAATACATAATGGCTGAGCTAGCCAAGAAATATCTTTCTTTTCCAAGAACTTAAGTTGAAAGCGAAAGTGTATTTATTATCACAGAAGCAATCGAATCGCTGGCAGTACTGAGAAATTATTGTTCATACTGCAAAATGGAAATTTAAAAAATCAATATTCTAACAATTTAGCAATACTAGTATAAAAATTAATTTTGGATAAAATTTCTGATTTGCTATCATACAGTGGAATTTTATTTTGGATTGTGATGTTTGTTGTTAGTCTCAACTTCAAATAAATACTGGTTTCTAATATTATGCCATTAAGCGTTAGGCCAAAATATGTATTTGACAGTCCACTACTCTGGATTATAAACTTTCCATGCTTATTCTTCACCTGTTTCCTGCAGAGATGCCAGGAGCCGCAATCACTAGTAAAAGTAAGGTAAAAGAGACCTGAAAACAGGAAAAAAGCCGGCTGGGAGCAAGGCCCCAGTAAAATGCAGCCATGACGGAGGCAAAGCCCCATGGATCCTGTTGATGGACCTTCCCTAACTTTGAAGGATTGTGTGCATAGGCTTGAGAATATTCCCTCTTTAATTGAGATAATAGATGCGCAAATGGATGATGGCATTTGACAGCAAAAATTATACATAGGCATAATGGAGGTGAGATTGCAGCAAAAAGGGTGCCCCTTAGAATGTGCAAGAACGTGGAATTAGCAGTAAACCTATGTATAAAAATGTAAAAAGGGCTCAACAGCAAAAAATTTCCCCCCTGAAGGGACAAGGGAATGCAAATTTTGCAACCTTTAGCTAAAAAGGAAAAGCAAGTACTTCCTCACACCCTTTATAAGTAACAACATTGACAGTTGTGATTGATGAGGAATTGAGAAATTGAGACAGAGTATCTCCAAAAACAGGTGTTTTCGGGGAAAACAAGTCACAGACATGCCTTTTGATTTAAGAAATATTATAGTTTAATTAGAAAGAGGGTTAAAATTAAAGTAAGGATTAGAATTAAATAGATAGTAGTTATAATTAAAAGATAAATGTTTATTATAGATGTAGGTATTAGTTAAATATAAGGAATAGGAAATAATTAAGTTTTAAGGTAAACTTAAAATTATATACACTCAATATAGGTTTAAAATTAAATACATTTAGGATTAGAAGTAAGATTAATTTCATATATAAGTGTAGATTTAGACATGTTTTGTTTAGAAATATAAAATGTAAAATAGGTGATAAAATAGCAAGTAATATAGATAAGGCAATTAGAATTAAGAAAGTTAAATTTTTAAATTAATAGTATTAAGAATTCGTAGTGGGTAAGATAAGGGTGGT
>NW_007245639.1:36599-113585 GCF_000164805.1 Carlito syrichta
CAAAAGAAAAAACATGATGTAAACATTTAATGTGTAACATGGGATACATTTTGTGGGTACAGGGTTCAGTAAAAAAACTATATAAGCTTGTAAGAATTGAATAAAAATTGGCAGAGTCTTGAGCTCTCCCCAGGAAGAGGCTTCCTGTCATGTTCGTCTTTTCTTCATTCCCGATTCTCTTCAGTCAGGCCCTGAATCTCTCGTTGGAGCTGGACTCCGGCACAGAGATATATTTTCTAAACTGTGAATGAATTCATTTCTGTATAGTATGAAATATATCCTTCTGAAAAGGGTGACATTCAAATGTGCTAACTATTCCCTTAATTTATGTTTCCTTCATTGTGAATAGAAATTTGAAGTAGTTGGTCCCTTGGAATCTATCTTTTTCAGGAAAAAAATTCCAAGGTTCAAGAACACTGACAAATTACAGTTCATGATTTTAGTATGATGAAGTAAATGTATCCATATATGCATGCATAGTTTGGTAAAGTACCCTACAGGAAATAATAAAAAGACAGATTGTCGTTAGCATATAGCTTCATAGTAAATATATTTTTAATATGATACCCCATACATATTCACCTTTTTCACAGCTCAAAGCTCAATATCATTCCCTACTCTGGTTCAGTATTAACCAGCCCAACTGGCATCATGATGAATATTTATCTTCACTATGTTTTTCAAAAACTTCAAACCTTCTCTTACATATCCATAGTTATATAAACATAAACACATGTACACAGATATATTTTTGGACTTTAAATTTTATGTTGCTTTCAATTATTCCCTTTTATATTTGACAGTTGCTTTAGGGAATGTTAATAGCAGTAGCACATCTGAACTCTAATATATTTCTCACTATCTGATTGAATAATTGTATTAATTAATATATGGATCAGATTGCCAAGATTCATCAAGTTCACTACTTCCAAGATGAAAATTTCCAATATCTTATGAAAGTCCCTTAACGAAATACATCTGAGACAAGGCTTTCACATCATGCCCATTTCAGCAACAACTGCAAAATCTACTTTACATAGTTTTTATGTTATAAAGGATATAAGGCCCAAGATTTGTTTATGAAGGCTTGATGAGTTTCTTGGATACTTTACTCCATCAATCTTTGGTCTCCAAATTCACAGCAGTAGAGGCAAAGTGTGTGAATGTGTATCCAGGAGTTGATTATCATTTTTGAAACATTTAACTATCACTGAAAAGAAAAGCTTTGGCAGTTTCTATTTTCAATATTTCAACTTATTTATGTTACTCTAGATCTCCTTGAAAATCTGCTATAGAAAAAAAAGGAGAGGGTACCAATTTTAGCAATGTGGGATTTCATCTTATTTATGTTAATAGTCTTCTACTGTCCTACCATTTGTGTGAAATCTAATATCTACTTTAATATATTTTCAAGCATGACTAAAACTTGACATTTTATCAAAAATCTCAGCAGTTATAACTGTTTTAAAAAGTCTCTTGGAATTGGGATGTTACAAACATATTAAGTAATATAAAATTTCAATCATAATATATTACATATTTTATCATTATAAACATGAACATTTATATTAGCCATTAAGTATTCATCAATACTGTTTTTGCATTAACAATATTTATTATTATACTTTAAATTTCATTTGTTTCTTAAATTGGTGAAATATTAGAAGCTGGAAGGCTGCCTCAAAATATATATATATATTTTATTAAAAGGTAGGACTCCAGTTATTTTCTGGTAGGCAATGTCACTGTGATAATGAAACGAATGTGTTCCTAGTCATATCTTTCCTAAAGTGTATGTTTTTCTTTTTTTTTCCCCCTAGGGCTATTTTTTCTTTTTAAAATTATACCATGGAACATTTGTAAGCACCCTGTTCTAGCCACGACTCTTCTAGGTAATTCCCACTCCCTTTCCCCTTTCCCTTCCCATTCCAGTACCTGCTCCCTCCTCATCCATGGTACTCACAGAATCAGCCATCCCCGTCAGTTGTCCTAAGAGCTGATCAGTCCATAGTGCCAGCCTTTCTCCTCATGTTCTAGCTCTATTTTTTGTCTGAACCTACTCATTATTGTCTAATCTATGAATGATCCAAGAGGAACAAGATCAGTCATTACCTTTCTTAATGTACTTTGTTAAAATAACTAAAAGGAAAAAAACATTATTTTCTTGGCAGCTGCCGTTGTCATAAATATAATTCTAGTGTCTTTGGAGCTGTCTTTTCAGATATAACATGTGGCAAATACTTTCTGTATCTCCAATTTAACCTTTAATTCTTTTGCTGCTCGTCTGACTACTTAGTAAACAAAAGCCATGCATTTCGGGATTTTTAAAAACTTGCTTAATGGGGTAAAAATCACAAAACATAAAATTAACCATTTAAAATCATTTCAAATTGAGTGGCATTTAATATATTTACAATGTTTCGCAACCACCACCTCTATCTATTTCTAAAGCATTTTCATCGCCCTCAAAGTAATTACTGTATTAAATAAGAAGTCATTCCATATTCTCCCCCCTTCCCACAGTGTCTGGAAACTACTTAATCTGCTTCCTATCTTTATGGATGTGACTATTCTGGATATTTTATGTTAATTAAATCACATGCCGTCTTTTATCTTTTGGTTTCTTTCACCAACAATAATTTTTGTGTGTTCATTCATGCTGTAGCATGCATCAGAACTTCTTTGCTTTTTATTACTGGATATTATTCAGTTGTATGTACGTACATACCACAGGTGTTTTCTCCATTCCTCCACTGTGGACATTTGCATTGTTTTCACCTTTTGGCTATTGTGAACATTGTTGCTATGATCATGTATGCACATGTACTTGTTTCTCTATTTTTCATTGTTTTATATATGTATAATACTTTATATACACGGTAATCTTGTGTTTAAATTATTGAAAAACTGCCAAATGTTTTCCACAACAGCTGAATCATTTACCTTTTTACCAGCAAGTATGAGGCACAATTTCTCCACATATTCACCAACACTTGTAATATTCAATTTTTTTTGAAAGCAGGATTTATTGAGAGGATAGAAAAGCTCCCTCCGTGGGAGGGGACCCAAGGGGGTTGCCCATAATATTCAGTTTTTTAATGTAGCTCTCCTAGTACCTCAATGTGGTTTTGACTTGCTTTTCCATAATGACTAGTAATTTTGAAAACCTTACTAGCCTTTACGTGCTTGTTGCTTAAATGTCGTTTTTGGAGACATATTTTAGGATTTTAATAAGCAGCACAAAGCTTCTGGTACTAATGCTATGTTAAAACAGGCTATGCTATGTTGTGATAACCATAGTCCCGATGTTCATTCCTAGACATCTAAAATGTTTTAATAAGTTGAAACTGTCATTTGCAGTGTTTTAGTGTATGAATCATGTATATACACTAAAGCTGGTTTCTCAGGTAACCAACCTGCGCCAATAATCATTTAATGTTAAATAATAGCTGTTTGGGGCAAGGAATAACACACACGTGCACGTGCGGACACACGTGAGTTCTCCAAATAACTATCAACCTGTAAGTAGAAATAATAAAATATCCTAGAAAAAAAGTATAAAAATTCATGCTCTTTAAATATGAGAAAAGTCAATAACTTTAGTTCTTCAAATAATGAGATGTTTCTGAAAAAGTCTCTGAGAAACACAAGTCCTATGTGATTTAGGTTAAAGACGAGACTGAAGGTATATGTCCTGTAAGGACTGTCACTGAAGATTTGAGCATTGCCTTTCTACTTCTTATTCCTGGTTGTAGTAACCTCAAGATTGCCCCATTAAGTTAGGAGAAAGTGGTAGCAGGTAAGGAGAACAGGTGACAGAAATGCAGCTTTCAGGACTATGAATTAAAAGAAACTAAGGTTATCGTTACCAGCCTAAGGAATTCACCAGAGGTAAAGAGAGATTTTTAAAAGTTCACTGTGCATGGCCCTTTTTTTTTTTCCTGCAAGTTGAACTTGCAGTAAAACAAATCATACAAAAATTACAAAAAAATCCTGAGACTTTCTGAGACTAACAATGACCTTTGGGTCCATAATCTATGATCAGCAAATGACTTGTGAAAGTTCCGAATTCTTCAAAGAGGATAGATGCATTTATGCATTTTTCAGATGAGGATAAGGAGGATAATAGAAAAGTAAGGACCACCAAAAAGTGGAACAAAAAGCTACAGAGACAAAAGGATAAGAAAAAAAATAGAATCACTAAAAATATGAGGTTATGGAAAGCGAATGAGGGACTGTTACAGGGATTAGGGTATATTTACACCACCATCAAATAAGTTTTTAAATGAGGGATAAAGACACAAAAGCTGGGCTGAAGTGCAGGTCTCAGAACATGGCTCTGTAGGGCAGTAGCCACAACAGACTGGCAAACAGGTGAAGCTACCAATATCGAATGTGAAAATATCAAATATCTTCTATACAGCATACCTTTTCTATTTCTTCTAAGAAAATGGATATATTAAAAGTATTAGCTAAGAAAAGCTTTCCTGGCTGCAAATTTTATTCAGGGACATCTCTATAGCCTAAATATGAACGAATGCGATTTGTTTTGCAGATTTGTACAGAATACTCTGATCTGTGAAAAGACACTGGACAATATAAAAAGCATACTGAAGCTGTGAATAATGTCCAGCTTCTTTTATTGGTAACTATTTATAAACACATGAGGAGGGACTCACCTCCCAAAAAAAGACAGAATTATCTTTTGGAGGGTGGACCCCTTGTTGTACATTCTGAATTTATAATTTATTCCTCTGGAACAAATAGTCAACCAAAGTTTTTATCTGGAAGTTTTGAGAAGGTCTTGTTAAAGTTAGCAGAAGAAACTTCCTGAGTTGTGGCAATTGCCTGGTTCTTCCACCACAACAGCATACCTGCCCATGCTACACTGAGCAGTTTTTGATCAAAAACAGCATGACCCCTAAGCTCCTCCCTGCTTATTCACCAGATCTCACCAGGAGCAACTTTTGTTTGTTTCCCTAGATGAGGAAAAAAAAAAATTCCTCTCAAGGAAGAAATGTTTTGCGCACGTGGAAGAAGTGAAACAAAAAAAGGGCAGAAGCAATAAAAGGCATCAAAATTGATTAGTTCCAAAACTGTTTCAAGCAGTGGAAAAAGTGTCTCAATAGGTGTACTGCATCAGTTGAGGAGTACTTTGAAGATGGCTTATGTTTAAACATGTAAGATAAAATACACCATTTTTTATAAATAAAGCTTGGGTCCCTCTCACAAATGCAAACCAAAGTCAATAGTGGAAGTATGCCGCATGATATAAAATAAGGAAGACAAAACAAAAATCTCTGAAAGGATATGCAGTGGATGTAGAAAGGAAAAATATGTACTAAAAGCAATACAGCACTATGATAAAAGTACAATTTGTTTATCTTGCATCTCTTTGAATAATTTTGCCTCTTAGCTTTAAGGTTTTCCATGATTGACACAGGAACAAAGAAGCAAGGCTGAAAGCACTCACTGGAAAGCACAGGTAGTCTGTAGGGCTATTAATAGATTTGAATGACTCATGTCACTATTTTGCAAGATCCTACACTGAGAATACTTCATGCAGTCTGTTAAGAAAGAGCAGAACACAGTTTATGAAGCAAGTTTGGGCTGCGTTACAAGTAATCACAATTACAGTTGAGCAAGCTGCACATCTTCAGTTGTGGGCTTGCCAGACCTGTGGATGAGAGAACCATTCGAGAACAAAGGAAGCATTCCAGCTCTCCTTGTACCATTGTTTTCTATAACAATCCAAACCAATCAATCACAGTGTGGCCAGAGACTAGGACTTACAATTAGCGTTGCTAAAGTATTTTATATTATGAGAAACCATCAACAAACACAGCAAAAGGGCAAAAGCTTTTTCCATTTCTTCCTTGACTTGCTGTAAATCTCCACGGTGTTTATGCACAGCTCCTAAGGGACCCCTCTTCCAAAGCACTTCATTGTTCTTTTCAGAAAGGATAAATGTCCTGTATGCAGGTTTGTGTAATGAGCTCAGAATGGATTGTTGTCATTAGTCATAGGCTCTATGTGAAACTCTTAATCTCGCTGAAGATATTTCAAGTTAAATTCCAAGAAATGGTCTTCGTTTGACTTGGATATTTATGGGGAAGAAGAAGCAATTGACCCATGTGTCCTTGAGAGAGGTAATTGAACTGAGGACATTGGATTCCGCTGGAGTGATTCATTAATCATGGGAATGATTCAAATGCAGAGGGAGAACACTTTCTGCTTCAGCAGAGGAAGTTGTTCAGAATAGGGAGAAGGGATGATGAAGAAATTTTATTTAAACTTGACTCTCTTTCCAAGTTCCACTAACCTGCTCTAAGTCCCTCTTGTTGACAAAGTGGCCCATTCTCTCCAATCTTTGCATTCTGGGTGGATTTTGGCATTTAATGGGTACACTGGTATTCTGCGGTTGTGTGGATCCTGAAACCTCTACCCAATAGTCTAACTGCATCAAAGCCATCTTCAACTTCATCATAGCTATTTGCTGAACACCAATTAATTAATTATTTATGTATCAGGCACCTCATATGCATCATCTTAGTTAATCTTCACAGCAATCCTATAGCTGGATACTCTCACTAGTCTTGTACCAACCAAGTTGTCACAGTGGGTAAGTGGTCCTGGCAGTGATACACCTTTGATTGCTGTTTATTTTATACTCTTAAGGAGTTTGTATATTTTCCTCATTATACTTTGATCATTGTTTGCTGCTCATTAGATGTACAGCACAGATTTTGTTACTATCTTCATAATGTCACTCTTCTCTCTGTTGGTCTCAGAAAGTTGACATTCAAGAATGGGCCATGTGGCTCACATCTCTAATCTTAGTACTTTGGGAACCCAAGGTGGGAGGATTGCTAGAAGCCAGGAGTTAAGACCAGCAGGGGCAACATAGCAAGACTTAATCTCTACAAAAAGTTGAAAAAGTTGTCGGGCATGGTGGCACACACCTACCATCTCAGCTACTCAGGTAGCTTAGGTAGGAGGATTGCTACAAGGCTGCAGTGAGCCGTGATCACCACTGTATTCCAGCAGGAACCACAGAGTTAGACCCTGTTTTAAAAAGAAGGAAGGAAGGAAGGGAGGGAGGGAGGTAGGGAGGGAGAGAAGAAGCAGAAGTTAGGGAGGGAGGGAAGGAAGACAAGGAAGGAAAAGAGGAAAGAAAGAAAAAGAAAGGAAGGAGGGAGAGAGGGAGGGAGGGAGAGAAGGAGGGAAGGAAGAAAGAGAAACAAGTATACATTCAAAATGCCCACATGACCTAAAAGAATTTTCTAACTAAACAGATTGTTTTTCAAATTCACAGATACTGCTTGCGGCAGCAAGTTGTATGAGTCAGAAAGAGCATCAGTTCATCACTCCTGAAGAACTCTGAGTGAAGGGCAACATGAGATCCCATTTCCTGGAGACAGCCAGCCTGATTTTGAGTCATGGGTCAATGACTGACTAACATGCAGGAGCAGGCATGTGACCTACCCTCTGTGTATTTCAACTTTCCTATCTGTAAAGGAGGGACAATAAGATAGCCATTTCATGTAGTTGCTATACGTTACAAGATGCATGGTTTGGATTCATGATTGTCCCGGGATAAACGTTCAACAAAGACTAGCTCCTGCCTTTATTTTCCCTCTTCTTTCAAGAATAATATGCCATGAAAGATTCAGTGTGACACTTATGATTATTTCATCTGTGACAACGCAATCACAAGTCGTTGTCTGCCACCATTCATGTAAATAGCCAGAGGTATTCAACAGTCCCCAACTGCTCTAATACTACTAAATAAGAGATGCTAGGCAACCAGCTAATAGTATAACTAGCACACAAGCCACCCAGGGCACATTGATTTTAACAAATTCTTAGATGGTTGTTTTTATTTGAACTATAATTTACTCTAAATCAGAATATTGGGGACTATTTAAAAGTAGCTCAAGCTAAGAGTGGCGAAGTTCGAAATATCGAGGTTTGCCTACAAAAAAAGAAACTTCATGTTTCACAATATTAATACATTTTAACCCATAATCTTACCTCAGCTATTGTGATCAACAAAACCAAGTATGGCAAACAATGTGTATGTATATAATGTATATATGATATATATTTGCATATTTGGATCATAAATATATTAAAGATATTTTTTAATTGATGCAAAGTTCACAGCATAAAAATATCAGATTTAGAGGGAACAATTCATTTGCATTTAGCATATTCACAATATTTTGCCACCATCAACTCTATTCCCGAAACATTTTTATT
The DNA here is from genome assembly GCF_000164805.1 of Carlito syrichta. Classification (NCBI taxonomy): domain Eukaryota; kingdom Metazoa; phylum Chordata; class Mammalia; order Primates; family Tarsiidae; genus Carlito; species Carlito syrichta. Next base: position 44,862 of record NW_007245639.1, read on the forward strand.
ACTTCAGAATGAAACCCTGTACTCTATATGCATATATGCGGTACTTCCTATTCTCCCTACCTTTCTCCAGCTCCTGGCAAACACTGATCTTTCTATCTCTATGGATCTGTCTATTATGAATATTCTATATTGATAGACTCATAAGATATATTATCTTTTGAATTCGACTTTTTTAACTTAGTGTAAAGTTTTCAAGGTTCATCCATGTGTTCAGTACTTTATTCTTTTTATGACAGAATAATATTCCACTGATGTTCATATCATAATTTGTTAATTAATTCACCCATTGATGGAAATTTAGATTGTTTTCATCTTTTGGCTGTTAAAATAATGCTGCTTTGAATATACGTACACACCATTTAAATACTTGATTTCAGTTATATCAGTACATATTTCACAAGGTATTGTAAAGATTTTTATGATTAATAATGATGAATGTCAAACATACTTGAATTTTAAGAGCTAAAGAGGTTACAACAACAGATATTTATTAAAGAAATATTCAGCCAGGCTCGGTGGCTCAGCCTGTAATCCCACGCCTTTGGAGACTGAGGTGAGTGGACAGCCTGAGCCTGCGGGTTCGAGACTTGCCTGGGTGGCAAGACCTCATCTCTATAATTAAAAAAAAAAAAAATCAGCCGGGCATGGTAGCGCACGCCTGTAATTCCGGCTACTTGGAAGGCTGAGGTGGAAGGATCGCCGGAGCCCAGCAGGTCAAGGCTGTGGTGGCCGGGAGCAGCTACTGCACTCCAGTCTGGGCGTCAGAGTGAGACTCCAACTCAAAAAGAAAAGAAAAGAAAAGAAATATTCCATTAACAAGTTGTAATTCATGCAGTCTTGTTATCATCAAATTTTTGTCCTTTCTAGTATTTACACGATAGAACTCTCCAGTCATCATGCAATAAGAAATCCTTCCTAACAAATGATTGGAGGCAGAGCTGATTAGGGATTAAGCATGAATATTTAGCCCTAAGGTGTGCAGGGGATAGACTAGAGTGGACTGTTACATGCGCTTCAAAACGAGTTGGCATGTTTGTAAACTGCTATAACAGATCCAGGTCTTGAATAGGCTTAATTTTACCAAAGATAATCCAGTCCTCAGTTCAACTAACAAGTTGCTATTTTTCTAATGAAAACCCATTTGCATTTCATTGTGAAAATAAACGAAGTTTTTTTTTTATTAATCCAGATACTGATGCAGAAATTCTTGTTTTGTCTTCTCTAGGAAATAACTCTTTTTGATATGATCTCCAACTTATCAATAATAATAATTGACCACAACTATGATTAAAGCTTAAACAACAAATATGAACAAAAAAAACTTCTAAAATATTTATTACCACAGAAGTTTACAACAATGTCACATGGATTATACCAAGTACAGCAGTTAAAAATATTTGACACAAATCATGAAGTATCTCTTTGGCACTGTAGCTGTGTTTGTTTGATTTTCATAGTTGAGGCAAAATGACTCAAACACTTGGCTTGCTCTAATTTACATAAGGAGACCAGGTACAGTGGTGCACTTGTGCAATTTACCTTCCTGGAAGGTTAAGGCAGGAGGATTGCTTGAGCCCAGGGATTCACGTCCAAGTGGTGGAATGTGGGAAAATCCTGTCTCTATTTTTTAAAAAATAAAAACAAACAAAAACTATTGGAAAAAATCATATGAGAAGCAAATAGGAAAGCAAGGAATTTTGATTTCTTGTCAAGTGGAACTTTTATTTCCATGTTTTTAAAAAGTAAAAGGCTGCAATAAACCTTACTAAACCTCTTATTTTAAAAAATCAAATAATAACAAATAATTCTTATATATTTATTTCCATATAAGCCCACAGTATAATTAAAAGAAATAACATTTGAAATAAAAGGAGTTTCCTAAACTTCACCTGTACATTGACCATTACATACCTAATTCCCATGCATTTCAAATAAAATAATAACAGAACAAAAAGAAAGGAGTTTAATTTCAACTTTATTGTTTTACTATTAGTTTGGTGCTAAAGAAATTGCGGTTTCAGACCGAATTTTAAATCATTATAACTAGACTCAAGCACATCTTTATTAATCAAAATAAGAAACTTTAGTATCAATACATTTCTGCCAATGATACGTAAGTTTTACTCCTGTAGTATAAAATTCCATGCATCAGGATTTGACGGACTCTTGGAAAGCATTTTCTGCATCCTGCTTATTGTGGAAGTATAGTCTCTGCAAAAAGTTGTCGAGATGCTCGAAGAAGTGGTAGTCAGTTGGCAAGTGATCGGGTGAATATGGTGGATGAGACAAAACTTCGAAGCCCAATTCACTCAACTTTTGAAGTGTTGGTTGTGTGGCATGTGGTCGAGCGTTGTCATGGAAATAAACTGGGCCCATTGTTGACAAATGCCAGCTGCAGACATTGCAGTTTTCAGCACATCTCATTGATTTGCTGAGCATGCTTCTAAGATGTAATGGATTCACCAAGATTCAGAAAGCTGCAGTGGGTCAGACCAGAAGCAGACCACCAAGCAGTGACCATGATCTTTGTTTGGTGCAAGTCTGGTTTTGGGAAGTGCTTTGGAGCTTCTTCTCAGTCCATCCACTGTGCTGGTCGTCACCATTTGTCCTACACAATCCACTTTTCATCACACATCACAACCCGATTGAGAAATGGTTCGTTGTTGTTGCATAAAATAAGAGAAGCTGACACTTTGAAATGACAACTTTTTTGGTCAGCTCATGAGGCATCCACCTATCAACCTTTTTCGCCTTTCCAATTTGCTTCAAATGTCAAACGACCAAAGAATGGTCGATATCGAGGTCCTCGGCAACTTCTTGTGTAGTCATAAGAGGATCAGCTTCGATTATTGCTCTCAATTCGTTGTGAATATTCAATGGCTGGCCACTACACTCTTCATCTTCAAGGCTCTTGTCTCCCTTGCAAAATTTCTTGAACCATCTCTGCACTGTACCTTCCTCAGCAGTTCCTGGGCCAAATGAGTTGGTATTGTGAGTTGTCTCTACCACTTTATGACCCATTTTGAATTCAAATAAGAAAATTGTTCAGATTTGCTTTTCATCTAATGTCATTTCCATAGTCTAAATATAAAATAAAGAACAAGTAATAAGTCATAAGCAAAAAAAAAAAAAAAAACCCACATTTATTCAAGAAAGTATTCCAATATCATATGGCAAACAACAACAATGCAAAAACTGAAAATACTTTTGCACAAACCTAATATGTGTAGGACTTTATGCAATTCACTCAGCTTATGGAGATTTCTATTTCCTGACTAAATTATGTGCATAATAGTGCCTGTGATGCTGAGTTTTCGGGCAGATTCTAAATGAAATTAAAAAAAAATATATTTAGTATGTAGCATGCATTCTAAAACTTATTGTAATCAAATAATTTTATTACTATGTCTTTGACAATGGGACAGATGCCTATTTTTCTTATGTCATTGAAACATGATGCATTGCTTTGTTACCAGTGCTTTCTTCAACAAGAAAATAAAAACCTGACTGAAAAGAGAATATTGCATTACCAGTAACTTCAGAAAATGCTTTGAGGGGTTCCTCTGACATCTGGATAATTGTGACTCCTATCAGTGTCCTTCCCAGCCAATGTCAAAAGCATTCAGTCTAAGTCAAACTACTCTGTTGGCTCTCAAAATACAGAATCAAGACACACTGAATTTCCCCTTCCCAACTTACTTGCCTAAGTAAAGTTCCAATTAAATAGAAACTCTGGAGTCATCACAAAGGTGTGAGTTTTAATGGCAATAAGTATAGGGATCATTGACTCCTGGAAGGATTTTATTTAAAACATTTACAGTTAAGCTTTCCATGATTCTGTGGCACTAAGTTCAAATTATGAAATCATTTCTAATATGAGAAAAATTATGTATTTAATTGATTTCAAATAAGGTAAATTATCAGATACAAATAAAGTAGGTAACTGATATACCAGTAGTAGTATATCAGAAATTAGAAAGCTTTTGATAATTATCTTAAGAAACTAAAAAGCAACTTTCACAGTCATCAGTTTATATCAATTCTTTCTACATATAGTCTGTGATTATTGGTTATTTTTTTTTTTTTGCCAGTTATTATATTGCTGATAGTCTTTAAAGAACATAAAGTGCAAAGTTATATAATTTGTCCACGTCTTGGTCTGTTCAAACTGCTATAACAATATACCACAGGAAGGTGGTTTATGGATAGCAAAAATTTATCTCCCACAGTTCTGGAGCCAGGAAGTTCAAGATCAAGGAGTCCGTCAATTTGGTGTCTGGTGAAGGATCTCTCCCTGGTCCTCAAATGGCACAAGGGGCAGAGGAGTTCTCCAGGATCTTTTTTATTTTTATTTTTTTTTTTTGAGTTGGAGTCTCACTCTGTCGCCCAGACTGGAGTGTAGTGGCCGCTCCTGGCCACCGCAGCCTCAACCTGCTGGGCTCCAGCGATCCTTCTGCCTCAGCCTTCCAAGTAGCTGGAACTACAAACGCACACTACCATGCCCGGCTGATTTTTTGATTTATTGTAGAGAGGAGGTCTCGCTGCCCAGGCGGGTCTTGAACCCGCGGGCTCAGGCAATCCACTCACCTCAGCCTCCCAAAGGCGCGGGATTACAGGCTGAGTCACTGAGCCCGGCTTCCAGGGTCTTTTTCATAAAGGCATGATTCCATTCACAAAGTTTCTTGCTTCTTGACCTCATCACCTTCCAAAGTTCCCACCTCCAAATATAATCACACTGGGGATTAAGTTTCAACATATAAATTTTGAGGGACATAGACATTCTCTCCATAGAAGCCCATAATCACTGACTAATGCTTTATTGGGGCCAAATGAAATCACTGGAAACACAGATTTAATCTGTGTTTCTCATTAAGCTCACAGTATATTTGAATCCCTCATTCTATGAAATTAATCAACCCCCAATCCCAAAATGAGCAAATGAATTGTCCTTCATAATGTACTCCTATTCTTTCCTCCAGACTTGAAGTAGTCACCACTGCCTGTGTCTACCGTTTGACTTCCATGTTCATATCTCCACCTAGAGAAATAGAATCTCCATTATTTCCATTTTTGCCACTTCTCTTAAAACACCTCTAATTTGCAAAGATAACCTATATATATGTATATATGTTAGTTGTAACAGCAACAACAAACACTTCTACAAGCATCTTCTCTTCGATAATTCACACTTCATATAGCACAAACATTATTTTCTTTTGGAAACACCTTCTGCATAGACAATTACTTTAAAATCACCTTTTTTCTTCTTCCAGTTTTGATGGTTATAGTTAACTCTCCAAATTACCTTTTTACTCATAAAATAAAAATTACCCTTTCAACCTCTCATTGTTGCTTTTTAAACTATTTGCCAATTTAATCCTGGTTACTTTCCTTAACCGTGCACATTTTCTGTTCCTTTGTTTTCTTATAATGTACAACATATTTATTGCATTTGTTAATAAAATACTTTCTAGTTTTATAGGCTTTACTTTCATATAGAATTACAGCATGGAATCATTCTAAACTTACATTTTTTAAAAATTGTATACTTTCTCTTAAAGAGATTAATTTTACCTGCATTTAGTTGACCATCGATAGCATATTTCATTCTTAATGGATACCTTGTACATTATTCAGGATACCTTGTACATTATGCTAACAGTCCAGTCTTCACCGCTAATTAATATCCATGTAACAAAATTATACTTGCACTCCTTTGCACTTATATAAATAAAAATAGTTATCCACCCTCATATAGTCTATATGAGAAATAGACTTTAAAATATATAGCTGATGTGTAAACACACACATACACAGTATGCTGATTTTCTTTTATTTTAACACAATATATTTATTACTGCCATATAATTGCATTCAGCCTTGCTACTACTATCAATGCATCTCTAGAATTTATCCTTGACTCTCAAATCAACAAATCTCCAGGGCTCACATCTAAAATTGGAAGTGAAAAATAGTAGGTTATTTTTATTCTCAAGTGTACTAGTTCATGATAACTTATTTTCTAATGTAACTGTGCTAATTTACACAGTCATTATGCAGCATTAAGCTTCACTCACGTGTCAAGGAGAAAAGAATATGAGAATATTTTTTCCAATTACATCACATTCTCATCATAACTGTTATTGTTCACCTTTTTCCATCTTTGACCATCTGGTGGCTGCAAAGTCATGCCTGTCTTGTTTAATTTGTATTTCTTAGACTGTTAGGTGATTATCATTTTGTAACTTTATTGATTATCCTTTCACATCTCTCTTATATGAAATGCCTGTACAGATGTTGAGGGCCATATTTTTGTTGAGGAATAACTTATATAGAGAAAAATGCACACAGCACACATCTTAAATGTACAGACCAATGCATTTTTACACATAATAAAATTCCGTATAAAAGTATAATACTTTCCATTGCTAAACAAGTTCACACTTCCCACTTGATACTTGACACTTCAATTGACAAATTAACCTACTTCTGAGTCAATGCACTTCCCCAGACATAATCACTATTCTCATTTTAATTTTCATGTGTTAATTATGTCTGTTCTTGTACTTCACATGAGTAAAATCGTTCAGTATGCACTCTTTGAAAATGTGTATATCATTAGTTTATATTGCTGTACAGTCATTAATTGTATGGATATACCACACATCCATTTTCCAAGATATCTGAAAATATCTGGAAAAAATTTACCAACACTTACAAAATAATTCTAAAACATTTAGTGTCAAATTGTATGAAATGTTTAAAAAAATAGCAATAATATTTTTATAAAATTTTCTAGGGATACAAAATATTACTTTAAAAGTCACTTTATAAAGCTAGTAAACTACTGGTAGGAAAATAACACAAGGGCAATATAAGAAAAAAATGTAAGGCCAATATCAATCAATCAATAATATAGATACAAAAAAAAACCCCACAAAATATTATCAGACCAAAAGTAGCAAAATAAAAAGTAGTAATTATTACACATTTGCCCAGAAAATAAAAAAATTAAGAAATATTTAAATAATTGAAAGTATACAATATAATTGCTTATTAGAATATTTAGTACTGGAAAAATATTGATTATCCACAAGTTGATCTATGGAGTCTACATCTTCCAAATATAGGTCTTGGAGAACTTTTTTATTATCTTTTCAATAGACAAGGTGAATATAGAGTTATTGAAATTCAAAGAGCCCAAGCATACTTATCTTGGAAGTGTTATTCTCCAGAATATTGTAATTTGATTTTAAAACACAGATTCTTTTTAGACAACAGTTACCTGTGATTTGATAAAGAAAAACTTGTGTCTAATATTGCTACTATGTAAACTAACGTTTCTATATGTATCTAATGCTTTTGCTAAATAGAGACCTTCATCTAATGTTTCTACTACAAAGTAATGCTCTACTATGCAGGCATTGAGAAATCAAAGTATAACCACCTGAAATACTAGTACTCACACACACTTGAGTAGCTAATATTGAAGAACTCAGAGGTCCAAGTGTTAGTAAGATAGTCATTACTTTGGAGGAAACAGGGAAAGACGACAACTGGAAAGCAGAATGAAGAGGACTATAGTGCCCTGGTAGTGTCCTACAACTTGGTCTACGTGACTGTCACATTAGGGTGATCATTTTGTTTGATTCATTGAGGAGATACATGCTTTTGTGGGGAATTTTTGGTGTATTTTTACAAATGTATATTTATACTTTAACTGTTTGGTGAAATATAAGTGAAAAATTAAGTAGTATCTTTCCTTTGATGAATTTTCTCTGAATTCATATTTTACTTCAGTTCATTACTTCAGATAATCTGTTACCTTATCCTCACTTATTGCTTTATGCAATCTATATTTGTGTAATCTACTTACATACTTTTATTTTCCTCACTTTCCATTTTTCTTGTAGCTCAGAACTTTAACTTCAGGCTACTTTCCTATCTTTGAAGCACAACTTTTGGAGGTTTCTTAGTAAAGAAAAATCAGATTTAGATTCATTTATTACTGCTTTCTTCTCTGACTTAAAATTGCCTTTGTTTTTGCCAGCACTTAATAGATAAATTTTTGTGGTAAAATTAAGGTTGACAGGAATTTTCTATTGATATTTTATAGGTTTTTAAAAATAAATTCTTGCATCTGCCAGGTCACTATTTTTATCTGCTATGTCTAATCAGCAATATAATCGATCTCTTTGATTTATAACTATTCTATAATTTATTTCTAGCAGCTCTACATTGTTTTGTTTTTTAAAGTATACATCATTTAATGATCTGCTTAAAAATAATCTTTGTCATAGCCTTCTACTTTTTATATGGTATAACATATTCTAGTTATAGTGCTTATCTGATAATTTCAGTTTTTAAAATATTTTGCTTTCTGATTTGGCAGTTTCTTTGTAATTGTTATTTCACATTATGTCCACTTAAAACCAAATCTAAGGAGGGCCACACCTCATCAATAAGGGTACTTGCATGGTGAATATTTGTATACCTAGCCTTGAATTGTACCCCACAATTTTAAGGTAAAAATTAAAAGAGGAAAAAAAAAACCCCAAATCTAATGCATCAGAATTATGCAGCCACATTGGGAGTAATTTCCTCACTATAAATTTTATTACTTCTCACATTGTTTGCCTCTGAGTATTTATTTTATTTTAAATCATTTGTCCATTAAGATAATTGTTTTCATTTCATTCAGAATATCTGGCGTTCTGGTACCAACACGACTACTTTTAAATACTCATTTTATTGTAGTCACAGAAACGTAACTCTACTATATCATTTTAACAAACTTTGCAATTATTTTCATGTAAGTATCACAACTGTTTACTTTGTTTTTAGTCTTTAAGTCCAACATTATGTTATAACTGTCAATGATTATAAAGGAATTATAATTGTTTGAATGTCCCTCCAAAATTCATGCTGAAATATAATTGCCATTGTAACAGTATAAAGAGGAGGAGACCTTCAAGAGGTGATGAAGTCATAGGTGTTCTGTTCTCATGAATAAATTAATACTATTATCACAAGAGTGAGTTAATTATCACAAGGATGGTGTCCTGATAGAAAGGAGGAGTATAACCCAATCTTCTCTGTTTTGTATGCTTACTTTCCCTTCTACCTTTCACCATGGATTAGAAGCTATTGCAGGAAGGGCCTTGCCAGATGGCAGCATTGTGCTACTGAACTTCCCAGTCTCCAGAACCATGAGTTAGACAACTTATATTATTTAGAAATCATCCAGTTTTTGGCATTCTATTGTAACAAAAGAATATAAAAGAAAAAAATTGAGACACATTGACTTTAATTAAAAGCTAATATAGCCCTCAAGTCCTCTGAAGCTGAATGGACTGGGAGATTCAGAAGCCATAACAACAACAAAACAAAGGAAAAATCACAATAATAATTAAAAATGGTAATAATCTAAAACATTCTGGAAACCAAACTGAATTTTTTGCAACTTTCCTAGCTAGGAATCCAAAAATCAATTAAAAAGGAGTCTCACAAACAGATAGTGTTCTGAGTCTGCAAAACAGAGAATAATATTATGAATCAAGGCCAAGCAAAAGGTAAGCTAAATCTAACATAATGGCTAACCCAATGGGATTAAGTTTAGTCCCAGACAAATTTTGTAATCGAGGACCTCAACCCAAATCCAAATGGACTCACCCTAGAAAAAATAATTCTATTTGAAGTTTCCTTTAATTTTAGCCACATTTTTCTGCCTTTTTGTAATGCCACACATCTACTAGCATGACAAATGACAAGTAGTATTCCACAATCTTGGAGAAGAGACCACAATCAATGCTAGCATTAGAATAAGCATATATGGTCTCTAAAATATCCATGACTAATGTATTCAAAAATTAGAGAAAAGAATAAACTAAAAGATGGACAGCTTTCTCAAATACTTATAATCCATAAAATAATTAAACAAATATTAAAACACTGTTATTTACAATCTTCAATTAAAAAATTATTGAATGTCTTAACAGCATATTATACAAAGCAAAAGGCAAACTTTTACTAGAAGACAGGTCAAAATCACATTTCAAAATACAAACACAGAGAAGAAAATGAATGGAAAGTTCAGAAAAGACTGTAATAAACTTCTGACAATACTCTTGTTTTTTTAGGTTGTAAACTGTGTAACGAATACCCCAAAACATGAAGCTTGTAAACTGTGTAACAATGCCCCAAAACATGAAGAAAAAAGAATAGCTGAGAGATTTTTAAGGTAGATACATGGCACTGGCCTATAGATCAGAAGGAACCAAAGAAAAATAAATACAAACAAAACCATACATTTAGGAATCACTGTTGAAATGCTGAAAACTAAAGACCAAGAGAAAATGGCAAAAGCTGCCAAAGAAAAAGAAACCTTCTTATTTGAAGCGATGAAATTCGTCAGAGTGCCATATTTAAAATGCTGAGATTAATTTACTTTTTAAAATATTTATCAAAATTAGTACATACAAGCTTTATATAAACTGAGCACCTCATAAAAATAAAAATAAAATATTTATCAAAATTATCCACCAAAAAAAAATGAACACAAATATATTTTCAGAAAACTTGGGAAGTTTTTGCCATCATCGGTCATGCACTTAACAGATAAACAGAAAAAATATATTCAAGAAAAATGGTAATTACAAATGAAAAAAACATACAAAAACAAGAGTAATATGAGAAGTAACTAATGTGAATAAACATACATAATTATGTGTTCTACAAAGCAAAAACAGTGATGTCTTGTGTATGTATGATTTAAGAGAAACATTAATCTACCAGTGTCAATAAAATTAAAGATAATGAAATGGTAACAGAGATAAGATGTTCTGAATTTCTAGGTTCTATTACTTGGGAATTGTAGAGTTTCAGAGAAACAGGGTCAAAAATAGGCTTTAAAGTTGTTGGCCTGAACAGCTATAAAGATAAAGTTTCTACTAAATAAGAAAAGTGTAAGGGGAGCAGGCTTGATGGATGTGGGAAGATGAGATTTCAGTTTGGATGTGTCCACAAGCAGAACAGGCTCCAATTATTATTATTATTATTTTTAGTTGGAGTCTTACTCTGTCACCCAGGCTGGAGGGCAGTGGCTCACTCCCAGCCACCATAGCCTCAACTCGCTGGGCTCAGCGATCCTACCACCTCCACCTTCCACATAGTTGGAACTACAGGCAAGCGCCACTATGCCTGGATAATGTTTTGATTTGCTACAGAAATGAGGTCTCGCCAAGTTGTCCAGGCCAGTCTCGAACCCACAGGCTCAGGCAATCCTCTCACCTTGACCTCCCAAAGTGCTGGGATTATAGGCTTGAGCTACCATGCCCGGCCCAGACTAAAATTTTTATACAGTACACTCAGCTTGGCTAAATCAACACTTTAAGATTCCTTATTCATACATTTTATATGACTGACAATCTTTTCTAATATGACTGACAGAGTTTTTTCTTACCTCCTTAATCCAATTTTGTGTCTTTCTGATTAGTCCCTTCATTTGTTCATATCACAATTTAACTCTGAGACAAATTTAATTCTCCAAACTAATGAGAAGCCTTATTAATGATTCTTTATATCATATATACCAATTGGGTTAGACTCATGCAAAAGTATAGACTACAATTTTATATCCACTTAGTTGCAATAACGTAGACTGAATTTACATTACAAACAATTTTGCCCAACTGTAATAAGTTTCAGGGAGGGATAGAATGCCCTTTACTTGTTATAATTTAGTAACTAGTATGGTTTAAATGTTGCTAGTTTTATCATATGCCTAGATTTAAAAAATTGTCAGTGGTAACAATAATTAGAATCAAAGTTATCAGTGGAATCATTTTGTAAAAGTATTGCAACAGAAAAAAAGCTGAACATTCTAATTATGTTTTAATCATATTACATAAGCCAAAATAAAAAAGTATTATCAATATAGATTTTTGTGTGCTGTATTTGCAAAGACAAATTATATTTAAAAATACATTTTTCAGTAATGTAGGTCTAAAATAATGTCACATTCCACACCTGTCAATTAATTCCAATGAATAGGCAATTAGGCTAAAAAAATAAATAAATAAATCATTGAATCATTTGGTTTGCCTTCATGTGTATTGGAAAATTATGTGTTTACTCATAATTGAAAACAAATGAGTTAAATATCTAAGAACCAAATAAACATTGCTTTTTATCTTTTCTCTTCCCAAAGTATAAACATAGTTTATATAAAAGCAGACAAAAATACCTTAAACATTTTGTTTAACACTGGTAAACACAAATGAATACATTACACAAAATGTTTCTGAGTAAAGAATAATCTTTGTTTTTATTTTTACTTTTAATGTTTTTATTTTAAAGATGTGGGGTACAATTCAGGGTTAGACATATAAATGTTCATTATGCAGGTATTTTTGTTGATGAGGTGTGTCCTCTTGCCCCCTACCCCAGCAGATTCCCACTACTGCCAATTCCACTTTCCTCCCAGCCCTGGCAGTTTCCTGCTACTGCCAATTCTTTTCTTATAGTATTATGATAATTGTTCAAGGCCCACTTATGAGTGAGAACATGTGATACTCAGTTCTTTGTTTCTGTGATAGATCACTCAGCAGTTTTCTTACACTATGTTGAGATCCGATGACCATTTAAAAATTGTCTTCTGCATTCTTTGAGAACTATTTTAGAACATTTGCATCAATGTGATCTTCTAAGGATTTGATTAATAGGGATATAGATTTCAGAAGCTGATTCTTTAAAAAAAAAAACCAGAAATTTTTGGTAAAATGAGTATACGTTAATAAAAATGTTGATCTCTAAAAGAGCATTTTAAATGACAACTTTAACAATGTACAAACCTATCATTTAAATATTAAATAAAATAATGTACAGCTTGTGGTTGGCTTGGCCTGGGTCTGAGTTTGTCTTTCCTTCATTCAAAGTTTTTCCTGTTTTAGAAAAGAAGTCCACAGAAAACTGGCCATCTCTTACAAATCTCAAGCCAGTTCTCAGAATTAACAGAAACATGACATTGGTTAAATATGTCTGTGAAATTCACCAGGGTACTGTGAGAGTAACTCAGATTGACTTGGAAGATTCTATTGAGATTATGTGGTGTGGGAAAACCATGGCAACTAGAACTCTCTGAGGTGACACAGAATCCAGTTTGATGAGATCCTCCATGAGGAATTTAGAGAAAAACCCTTGACAAAAAGTGGTGTGTGTGTTTTCCAAGTCAGAGCTACCCAGAGGATTGGAGACACGAAGGGCATTTAGAAAAGTTCAAGTTACATCTATGTATTCTCATCCACAATAAAAAAATGGTTGAGAAAAGCAAACCATATCGGTGGGGGGAGGGAGAGGAAGACACTAAAATGTTTGCACTAGTGAGTCTGGTCATAAGAAAAGTCTATGCTATAATATTGTGATGTGCTAATTTTACGTGTCAACTTGACTAGGTCATGTGGTGTCCAGATATTTGGTCAAACATCATTTCTGGAAGAGAGTTCAAGATGGCCTACTGGAAGCAGCTGGTGTGTGCCTCTGTCACAGAGAGGGTCCCCAACAGGGAGAGAATCTCAGGACTCAGAGCTGTATGAGAGACCAAATGCAGACCTGGACAGCTGTCAAAGAAGTTGGGCCCACAATGGGTAAACTGAAAAGAAATTCAACAGCCTTGCTTGGAGCCAGGCAGCCTTCCTGACCAGATCACCGGCATGAACCACAAGCAGCCTCCAGAAATAGGAAAATGGTGCGTGAGAGGACCCCAGGGTTCTGTACTCCTGCCACAGACTTTAAAAGCCTCTTGAGTCTAACAGGACTCCAGTTCCTCAGGAGAAAGTGCCTAGATACTGCCCATAAGTGTGCTGCCAGAACCCATGTGGAGCTTTGCAAGATCTCAAGCCCAGGGCAGCTCCAGCCACAGCATCTGGAGAACTCAGGCCCAGCAAGATGTGTCTTGCTATATCAGCTGCCATACCAGAGAGGGACCAGGTTGACCAGATGATTTTATTTGCCCCAAGGGCAAATTTTACCATGACCACCACTTACTGTCTGGGAAAAGCTGTGGTAAGAGGACTTGTGGCTGGCTGCAGTGTTGTGGTCTGAATGCAGACTGCCTGGCCAAAGGTGTGAAAGCCGAGTGGCAACCACTCTCTCTCCATGTGAACTCTTTCATGCAACAGAGAGAGCTTTACTCATCCAGGTAATATTACCCCAGCAACCAGGGAACTCCTTCCTCATTTCTATTGGGGTCACCACTGCACACACAAGCAGGAAGCTGGAACATAGGTCAGTCTGATCCAATCCTTTCCTACCAGCTTTTCCCCCACACTTGCCTCAAAAGGTCAATATGAACTGGGAATTTGGGGAACCCCATAGTCCACCCATTACCTGGGACATGTGTGTATATTCCTGAGGCAACATAAGTCATACAGAAAGTACACTGTCACCACTGCAGCTGGCTCTCTCCTGCAAGCACTGTCTCCTGGCCAGATGTCAATGGCACAGCACATTATATAACACAGCACTAGAAAAAACCTGTTCTAAGACCTCAGCTAATACCATTTTTCACACCATCCTGGCCACTCAGGAGCCCTTGAGCCTGTACATATAACCAGCACTGTGCCACTGGAGCTGGTAATTGAGAAAGCCACCACACTAAGTCTATATACAACCAAAGAAACATTAAGGAATCTATGGCACATCCCTGCCAAACCTATTAAAGCTGGTACTGACACTTGCTGTTGAGAAACCAGAGGACAAGTCAGCTCCATCCAGCTCTACCCAGTGTTGTACCTGCTCAAGAACTAGGAGCAATACCCACGCCACTGCACATCTTGCAGACTAGGCCACAGTCCAAGGCATCAGAGAGTCTCTCCAGTGTGCCTTGCAGAGATGTCAGTGCCCAATTCTTCTCAAAAGATAGTACCCAAACTACATGTAAATGATCAAAACCCGAAGGGAGTGTTAAGGAGAGAGAGCCTATTAAAGTGTTCAATAGAAGATTCTGTTATACACACACATACACACACACACACACACACACACACACACACAGAGAGAGAGAGAGAGAGAGAGAGAAAGAAAGAAAAAACAAGCAGCTGACATAGGTAAAATATGAGAGATTTAGTACTCTGTGGAAAATGTTGGTGGGAGTGCAGCAGACTTCTGGTGCCCAACCTCAAGAAGTTCTTTGCTCTCAGGATCCCAAGTGTACTGTAATTTGGAGACATTGCCTTGCCATTACAATGGGCTACCAGCTCACACAGGGTCTCTTTCCTTTCCTCCTGGCCCAGAAGTATAGCAGTAAATACCAAACCAGATGCACACGAACTGTGGGACTTTATTCAAGGGCCTTTACCCTTATACCTTCCTATCACCAGATCCCTTGCAAACACTCCTCAGTACCAACCTGAATTTTGGCATCCCCACAAAGCAGCTCAACTGGGAACAGAAAGACTCACTGTAGTTTGGTCCTCATGAATGATCAGTCCACATTAGGAAAGCACCCCATGAGACCAAAAAAAAAATCAGAGGTTAGCTTCTCTGTGTCCCAGTGCTTCCCGTCTGGAGAAACCGTGGTGGTACTGCCCCAGCAGTTGAGCAGCCAAGGTACCCATGAAGGGTCTTGAAAAAAAGGTCCTCAACACACCTCACCCACCACTGCAGTGATTTGCTTCTCTTACAGGAGCTCAGTGCAAGTGCACCCATTGATGCCCTGTCTATAGCATTTCGGGGTAACTGCAACCTCCTGGGGGGTGGGCCTTTAAAGCTCAGGCATGCACAAGGGATGGAATTCCACACCCTCTCTACATGGAGTGTAAGCATTTCTACAGATGGCCAGGGTGCATATCTGATCTGAAAATTTGGAGAAACAAGACAGGGACATAGTGGAAAGGTGGACAATTTTCCTGCCAACCTAGTATTAGAGCTCAACTGGCTTCCTCCTCTCTCACTCCAGTGAATACCTAAGTGCATTTCACTGGGAGCCCCCCACCAATTGCCCTTTTCAGGGTTGAAATTTTAGCCCACCAGAGGTATTGTGTATAACCACGTGGTTTGGCTGCAACCAGTTCTCATCTATGAGTGCCTCCTAACAGCGTGAAGGATGAACAGTTTTACACAGAGATAAAAACACTGGAATAAGAAGAAAGAACAGACCAGATCACTAACTAAGATAAGATAACTTTCATGAGCTCCCTTGCATTCTAGACACAAATGAGACAGTGGACCTACACACAGTAGTCATTATCAAAAGTAGCATCTGAGAAAACCAATGTGCAAAGATTCTCTATAACCAAGGAACACATACAGAGCCCTTACCACTGAAAACACCTAAAGTAGAAGTTAGATGAGCATAAACTATACACATCAAACACACATTCCACAAAAAAAGTGCCAGAAATCACACCCCTGGACTTTAAACTTTATTATAAGGCTAAGATAACCAAAACAGCTTGGTATTGGTATAAGAACTGGTATATAGACCGATGGAACAGACTAGAGATTCCAGAAACAAAACTTTAATTATTCAACCAACTCATCTTTGACAAAGTCTCCACCAACAACCACTGGGGAGAGGAGAACCTGTTCAGTAAATAGTGATGGGAAAACCAACTGACCACATATAGAACAATGAAACAGGACCTCTCCCCACCACCATACACAAAAATCAATTCTAAATGGATCAAAGACCTATATGTAAAACTTCAAACTATAAGAATCTTAGAAAACACAGCTGACACTTAAAGAAATTGAAAAAGGCAATCAATTCCTGATCAAAACGCATGCCATAAGAGATAAGATAGACAATTGGGACCTCATGAAATTGAAAAGTTTTGGCAAAGCAAAAGAAACCATTAAGAGAGTGGGGAGACAGACCACAGAATGGGGAAAAAAAATTACTAACTGTATATCTGACAAAGACCTAGCATCCAGGGTCTACAAGGAAGTCAAATGTGCTGAAAGAAAAAACAAAACAAAACAAAAAGCCCTATTTAAAAAGTGGGCAAAAGACATGAATAGACACTGTTCAAAAGGAGACATAAGAGTAGCCAACAGATACACTAAAAAGCGCTCAGCCTTACTAATCATCAAAGAAATGTAAATCTAAACCACATTGTGATACCACCTAACTCCAGTCAGGATGGCCATCATTAATAACTCAAAACACAACAGGAACTGGACAGGATGTGGGGTAAAGGGAATGCTTCTGAACTGTTGGTGGGAGTGTAAACACGTACAATCTCTGTGGAAAGCAGTCTGATGATTCCTAAAAGATCTAAAAATCGTCCTTCCATATGACCCAGCAATTCCCCTTCTGGGAATATACCCGGAGGGACTCAACTCATTCTATAAGAATGATACCGGCACATGCATGTTTATTGCAGCATCATTTACAATAGCAAAAACATGGAACCAATCATGCTGGCCATCGAAAGTGGACTGGATAAAAGAAATGTGGTACATGTGCATGATGGAATATTACATAGTCATAAAGAAGGACAAAATTAGGGACTTCTCAGCAACTTGGATGGGTTTAGAATCCATCACACTCAGTGATCTATCACAGAAACAACAGTACCACAAGTTCTCACTCATAAGTGGACCCTGAACATTTTTCTTAATACTACATGAAAGGGACTGACAGAAGCGGGTCACTGCCTAGAAGTGGGGGCACATAACTATAATAAGGGCACCTCATCCCAAACCAGGTGAAGTGAGGACCAATGGAAGTCCAAATTTCACCTTTATGATGACCACTAATGTACTAACCATGAATTGCACTCCACATCTTCAAAATAAAAATAAATAAATAAAGATACATCCTAAAGGAAAAGAAAGAAATTAATGAAACATAAACTTAAAATAATTAGAAACAGTCTACCCAATGAGAAGCAACTAGTAAAATAATACTGGCAATATGAAGAAAAAAAAATTTTTCAACTCTCCCAGAAAACCACATTGACTCCCCAGAAATGGATACTAATCTAAATAAATCTTTGAAATTCCAGATAAAGAATTCAAGGTGGATTATAAAATTGCTCAGTGAGATCCGAGAGAATGTCAAAACCAACATAAAGACAAAAAAAAAAAAAAAACCAACACAAAATTCAAAGCATGAATGAAAATTTCTCCAAAAAAGTAAATACTTTAAAGCTAACCAATCTGAACTTCTGGAAATGAAAGACTAATTTAGGGAAGTTAAAAATACAGTGGCAAGTTTCAACCATAAATTGGAACAAGTAGAAGAAAGAATTTCAGAACTAAAAGACAAAGCTTTCAAATGGACACAATCAGATCTAAAAAAATAAAAAGAATTAAAAGAACTGAACAAAGTTTCTAAGAAATGGAGTAGTATGTAAAGCATCTAAACCTAAGAACCAAACCGAAGAATCATAGCAACAAGTTTGTAAAACCTGTTTGAAGAAGAAATTGAGGACAAATTCCTTAGTCTTGCCAGATACAAGAGAGTTCAAAGAACTTCTAGAAGAGTCATTGCAAAAAGGTCATTTTGAAGGCATACAGCCATTAGGTTATTTAAAGTCATTGTGAAGGTAAGAATTCTGAGTGCAGTGAGACAAAATCATCAAATAATTTATAATGGCAAACCTATCAGAATAATAGCAGACTTCTTAGCAGATACCATACAGGACAAAAGGAAATGGGATTCTATCTTTGATCTTCTCAAACGAAGAATAAATATCAGCCAAAAATTTTGTCATGAAAAACTAATATCATAAATGAAAGAGAAATGCAGTATTTTTCAGATAATCAAATGCTGAAGGAAATTGTCATCACCATTCCAGATCCACAGAAGAAGGCTCAAAGGAGTTCTAAATATTGGGGGAGAAAGGACAAAAGCTCCAGTAGAAAAACACTGGAAATTATAAAACTTATAGGGCTTAGAAAACACTAAAACAATAGAGAAACAAGGTAACCATGTAACGATCAGCAAGATGATTGGAACAGTACCTCATATATCATTATTAACTTTGAATGTAAATGGTCTAAATGCCCCACTTAAAATATATGAAATAGAAGAATGTATGTAAAAAAAAGTCCAAATATCTTCCAGCTTCAAGAGATCTACTTAACTCACAAAGACTCCTACATACTCTAGGTAGAGGTGTCAGTAAAATATTCACAGAAAATTAAGACCAGAAATGAATAGAAAGAAGTAGTTATTCTTATATCAGATGAAACAAATGCTAAATTAACAATAGCAAAAAAGACAAAGAAGATAATTATATAATGATAAAGAGATAAATTAAGTAAGAACATATAACAATTTCAAATATATAGAGGGTGCCAAAAATGTATACACATTTTTTTTTTAGGTGGCGTCTCTCTCTGTCGCCCAGGCTAGAGTGCAGTGGCATGCTTACGGCCACCTCAGTCTTGACCTGCTGGATTCGGGCAATCCTTCCGCCTCAGCCTTCCAAGTAGCCAGAACTAGAGGTGCATGCTACCACATCCAGTTAATTTTTTGATTTATTGTAGAGATGAGGTCTTGCCAAGTAGCCTAGGCTGGTCTTGAACCCACAGGCTCAAGCAATCCACTAGCCTCGGTATCTCAAACTGCTGGGATTATAGGATTGAGCTATCACACCCAGCCGGTACACACATTTTAAGAAAGAAAAAGTTATATTAAAATTGTAATACACAATAAGACGAATACAAGTTATGTTTGACTTCTGCAATTGCAAGAGGTGCTCAAAGTGGTTTGCCATCAGGGTCCAGTCACTTCTGATTATGGTGAACATCTCTTAAAATTTCTTAAAATATGTATACTTTTTGGGGTACCCCTGGTATATTTATCTAAGACCTGAGCTTCAAGCTTTTAAAACAAATTCTGGTTTTAACTAAGTAAAGAGATAGCAATATAATAGTGAGGGAATTCAACCCTCCACTAACAACAATAGGTAGATCATCAAGGCAGAAAGTCAACAAAGAAACACTGGACTTAAGCTGGACTCTAAAACAAATGACTCTCATAGATATATACAACATTGTGCCTCAAAGGTACAGAATATACACTCTTCTCATCAGAACATGGAACATTTTCTAAAATAGACCATTTGATAGACCACAAAACAAATCTCAATAAATTCAAAAAATTGTAATCATTACAAATACTTTCTCACATCACAATGGAATAAATTCAGAAATAAATTCCATGAGGAACTCTCAAAACCAAACAAATACATGAAAATTAAACAATCTTTTCCTGAATAATCTTTGGGTCAACAATAAAATCAAGATGGAAATTTAAAAAGTTCTTGAAATGAATAACAACACTGACATAAGTTATCAAAAATCTCTGTCCAATAACAAAAAGCTGTGCTCAGAAGAAAACATGTAGCTCTTAAGGGCTACATCAAAGACAGAAAGATCAAGTACTGACAACCTGAAGTCACACCTCAAGAGAATAGAAAAACAAGAAGAAACATAACTCAAGACTAGCAGAAGAAAAAAATAACAAAGATCACAGCAGACCTAAAAGAAACAGAAACAAAGGAAAATACTGAATCAATGAAACAAAAAGTTGGTTCTTTAAAAAAGAATTAATAGATCATTAGCTAGATTAATTACAAACAGAAGAGAAAAATTCAAATTAACCCAATTAGAAATGAAAATGGAGACACTATAACTTATACCACAGAAATATAAAGGGCTTCTGAGATTATTATTAACATCTCTATGCAAACAAACTAGATAATCTAGGGGAAATGGAAAAATTTCTATAAGCATACAACCCCCAGCCTTGAATCAGGAAGAAATAAAAACTCCAAACAGATTAATAGCAAGTTGAATGACTGAATCAGTAATTAAAAATCTCTCCCCCCCAAAAAATAAAAGCCCAGGAGCAGATGGATATATGGCCACATTCTGCCAGACTTTCAAAGAACTGACACCAATTCTACTGAAGCTATTCTATAAGATCAAGAAAGAGGGAATTTTCCCTAACACATTAGCCAGTATTACTCTGATACCAAAGCTAGGAACACACACACACACACACACACACACACACACACACACACACACACACACGAAAACCATAGACTAGTATCTCTGATAAATATTGATGCAATAATCCTCAACAATATACTGACAAACTGAATCCAACAGCACATCAAAATGATCATTCACCATGATCAAGTGGGTGTCATCCCAGGGATACAAAGATGGTTCAATATACGCAGGTCAATAAACATGATCCACTACATAAGCACAATGAAAATTTTTAAAACATGATAGTTTCAATATATGCAGAGAAAGTATTTGATAAAATGCAGTACTCCTTGAGGATTAATAAAAACCTTGATATAGTAGGCATAAAGGAATAATCAAAGCCATATGCAACAAACTCACAACCAACACCATTTTGAATGGGGAAAAGTTGAAAACATTCCCACTTCATGTTTATCATGGCAAAACTCACAATAGCAAAGATGTGGATTCAATGTTATGTGTCCATTAACTGACAAGTGGATAAAGAAAATGTAGTGTACATACTTATATGCCACAAAATACTATTAAGCCATAAAATGCACAGAATGATGTCTTTTGCAGCAACTTGGATAAAATTGGGGACTATTATCCTAAGAGAAGTGCCACATATGCCACATATTCTCATTTATATATGAGCACCAAGTTGTGGGTCTCCAAAGGCAGAGAGAATGGTACCATGGACATTGAAAACTCAGAAGAGGGAGGGTGGGAAAGAGATGAGGGATGAAACATCAACTATTGAGTACAGTGTGTTCTACTAGGAGTGATGGGTACACTTAAAGCCCAGACTTCCTCACCACTATTCAATATACTCATGCAACCAAAAATCATCTGTACCGCTAAAACTATTGCAATAAAAATTATACAGTAAACATTATTTCCAGTTGTGTCTGTGATGGTGCTTCTAGATGATATTAAAATTTGAATCAGTAGGCTGAATGAAACAGATTTCCCTCCTTAGTGTATTCAGACCTCATCCAATCTGTTAATGTCTGAATAAAATAAAAATCAAAGTAAGGAAGAAATCTGTCTTTCTGCCTGGCTGTCTTTAAGCTGAGACATGGATCTTCTCTTTTTTCCAGACCTGAACTTAGACTGGAACTCACACAATTAGCTGCCCCGGTTTTCAAGCCTTTGGGTTTTGAGTAGAACATTATCATCAGCTATCTTGGGAAGCAGATCATGGATTTAGCTCCAAAATCCCTTGAGAATATACATGGTTATAAACATTTCCAATGTGCCTTTCACAGGATGCTTCTTTATCCTGGCAAATGGTCTAATGTCTAAGTGTTCAATCTGTGACCAAGTGTTTCTTCTACAAAATACATGTTTATAATGACAGAAACCCTCAGTGCCCTCATCTTACCTGTGTCCAGTTTACTCTTGCTACTCTCCAAGAAAAACTTTGCCAGGAAAGAAGTTAATGTGGCCGTGTCCATCAGGTGAGATAGATACGAAGCAATGCAACAAAACAAGTGAAAAGACAGAAGCAGCTTATGACTTAAAGTTTCCCAAATGAAGAGGGGCACTTGCCTGTAATTCTGGCTACTTGGAAGGCTGAGGCGGAAGAATTGCCAGAGCCCAGTGGGTCGAGGCTGCAGTGGTCGGGAGTGGCCACTGCACTCCAGTCTGGGCGACAGAGTGAGACTCCAACTCAAAAAAAAAAAAAAAAA
This sequence comes from Carlito syrichta, assembly GCF_000164805.1. Taxonomy (NCBI): domain Eukaryota; kingdom Metazoa; phylum Chordata; class Mammalia; order Primates; family Tarsiidae; genus Carlito; species Carlito syrichta. Next base: position 67,547 of record NW_007245639.1, read on the forward strand.
AAAAAAAAAGCCAAAACTTTTATGGTGTGCAGGGAGCTACCAAAGCTAATTATTCATGAAGAATTCTAACTGATGGGTTTAAAGCAAGTAGGCATTCCATGAAAATACACCGTGACTGAGTAGCTGTCACTGTGGCATTTCTTGGTGGTACATGCAAGTAATTGGTTATGCCAGGTTGGTTGTATTGTTCTCTCTCATTGCAAATGGTTACCAGGAAGTGGTTGTATAAGACAGATATCTGAATTTACCACACTGGGGAGACTAGAGAGGAAAGAGAACTGGAAAGTGTCAAGATTGACTGAGCCCTGGTTCTGGTATATACAAATCAAACATATTCAGAATGAACATTGAGGCAATATATAAGTTATAAGAATTCATACATACACACACATATATCTTATTTGTTTTGCTTCTCTGGAGAATCCAGGCTAGAATAGACATTAATAGATATTTCACAAAGCATTTCAAAATTGTTAGTAATATACACCTTGCAGGAAAGAAGTTTGATGACTATAAAAATATGGGAAATCATTTCACAAGACAAAGTAAGATCAAACTTATTCTAGAAAAAATTTCCATAGTTAAAGAGTGGGGATTTTCAGGCAAACTGAAGAATTTATTGAGAATTTATTAAGCCACCAAAATGAAGAAGGTATTCCTCTGTATGCCAGAAACATACAGGCTAGAAATAATATGCACATTCTCGTGCACATGTGTTCAGAAGAAAATTGCACCAGAAGGGGGAGTGTGGGAAAGAGGTGAAGGTTAAAATATCACCTGCTGAGTACAGTGTGTGCTGGTAGGGATGATGGGTACACTTAAGCCCGAACTTGTTTACCACACCTTCCATGAAAATGCTCACACAGCAGACAACCCAAATAAATGTACTGTAATATGATGAATGATTGTGGGCTATCTTTGTAGGAGAGCATGAGCTAGAAATCATACGAACCTCCTCATGCGGAAACGCCCTTAGGAAGAACCAATTCCTCACTGACCATCAGAGATTGAGTGAAAAAAGGCTACAAACGGAAGAAATGTGAGCACTCATTTTGTCAGAAGTCAAGTCCCATGCCCATTGGAACTCACAAAACAAAATATCAAGAATACAATTAGTTGTGTGACCGTGTTGTGAAGTCTTCCCAACATATTGAATACTTTTATAGTACAAAGTAACCTAAAATCTTCCAAGAAACTACTATCTCCTTGGTACTGTGGCAACACAATGTTCATATGAGTGAAAATATATTCAATGTTTAAAAAAAAAATGACACATAATTATTTACCTGCTATGCTAGCAAATGCCAGTATAAAAAGGGGTAAGGTTATTGTTACTGTACTACATCAGTGTTTATTTTCTGATGCTTTGTTCTTATTTTCTGATGCTCCATGATTTATTTTATCATTTTTTTTCTGTTTGAAAAATTTGCTTTAGCTGTTATTTAAGGATAGATCTATTTATTCTTTTGTCCTCCTTCCTCTGAGAATGTCTTTCCTCTCCTTCATTGATGTAAATACTTAAGCTGGAATGATTTCACACTTGACTATTTTTTTCTTTCAGCACTGAAAAGAAATGGTCTTACTTCCTTCTAGTTTTCATTACATGATAAATCTGCTGACATTTGAATGAATATTCTACTCTAGGTAATGTATCATTTCTTTATGACCACATTTGAGTTCTTTTTTAAGTTTTCAGAAACTTAATTATGATTCACCTTGACATAGATTTCTGTAAACCTATCCTATTTTGAAGTCTGTTCAACTTCTTATATTTGTATCCCCATATTCTTTATCAAATTTGGGGATTTTTCAGCCATTATTTCTTCAAATATATTCTAAGCCTCTGATTCTTTTTATGTAACTTCTCAGACTCCAATAAAAGAAACATTGCATCATTTTTAAAATTATGCCTCTTTCTTTGTTTAGATTTTTCCCAAACTAATTTTTTTTTTCAGTCTAGAGTATGTGAATTGTATTGCTCTGTCCTCAGTTTCACTGATTCTATCATCTCATCTTTACTGCAATTACATCTAGTGAGATTTTTATTTGTAATTGTAAATTTTATCCTTTTAATTTTTTGTGGTTTACTTGTATAATTTTTTCTATTTTTTTCTAAATTTTATTTGTTTCAAAAATTTTATAATTGCTTGTTGACACATATTTATGATGGCTGCTTTAAATTTATTGTTAGGTATTTCCAGTTTTGATTAATCTCAGTGTTGGCATGATTGACTTGCTTTTTTTTTTACTCAATTTGTGATTGTGTTGGTCCCTAGTATGACACATGATTTATGGTTTTATCTTGGAAATTTGGGTTATTATATTAGAAGATGTTAATTAAATCTTTATTTTAGCGTGCTAATTCCCCTCAAGTTTTGTCTTTTTAAGTCCTGATCTTTTGTTATGTGTTGTAGTTCCAGATAAAAGTGAGTTGTCAGATGTCTTGTAGTACTAGTTGTCGCTTTGGCTAATTTTGCCATACTGTGTCACCCACTGGTTAGTGCTGGTGCAGTAAGGGCGTGTTTTATCTCCTTCTAGATGGAGAAAGGAAGTCACACACTGTGGAGATGAAGAGTGCTTCCCAGACTGGAATATTTGCTGTGTTGGATCCCCCAGTTCCCCATGTCTTCTTTAAGGAAGATTAGCTTACGTGTGGTGTGAAAGGATTGTGCTTCACCAGGACTTAAATGACAGTGAGCTCCTGATGTTTCTCTATCGTTAGGCTAGGATTGTCTGATGGTGTTGTTGGGGCTTTCAGTCAATCTAGAGAAGGAATGAGCTTCCGTGTATCATTTTCTGTTGCTATATTGAACCTGGATCACATTATAGTGTTTTCTAGAAGAAGTTAAATTGCTCGTTGCCAGGTTGTCTCTTGAACACTTTAGTCCCTAGCAAATTCACCTTTTCTTTCCAACTCGGAGTTCTCCTTTAGTTGACTCTTGTATTAGTTCCAGGATTCACCACTGTATTTAGTAGATGAGATAAATCACTATATGGCATATTGTTGAGATTAGAAATTATAAGATACTATTTTTATTAATTGCCTGGCATGTGTCCATATTATGTTTTTTCCACATTTGTGATTGTCTATTTTTAGAAAAATAAACTTTATTCCTTTTAGATCTGTTTTAGGTTCACAGAAAAATCGGAGGGAAATCAAAGAGATTTCTCATTTATTCCCTGTCCCCACCCCCACAACACAGATACACTGCTTCTGCCACCAGGGTAGTATATTTGTAACAAGGGATGAATCCAACTCTTCAACACCTCGACACTTCATTATCATCCAAAGTTTATAGTTTACATTAAAGTTCTCTGTTGGTGTGGTGCATTTACGACTTTTGATAAAACTACAATGACATATATCTGCTTTTATGGTATCATACACAGTAGTGTTTCATTGTTCAAAAAATCGTCTGTGCAAGCATTGATCTTTCTGCTTTCTACATACCTTTGCCTCTTCTAAAATGTTATGTAGTTGGAATCCTACAGTATGTAGTCTTTTTCAGATTGGCTTGTTTGTGGTTGCATGTTTTTTTATTTCTTCTTCATATAACTACAATTCCATAATTCAATTAACTGCAGAGACAAAAGAAAGATAACCCTGTCTATACTGTGATGAAAGAGCACCAAGGTATGTATTTCAATATGATAATTTACAAAAATTTCTTTCAGTCTCAATAACTTTTAATATAGTTTACAAAATCTCTGTCTGGTAAATTTTAGGCCAACTGAAGTTTTCCTACATAGTACCTAATGCTAAATGTGTCTAGCATTGATAATGCTAATTACCAGTTTCTCATCAAGATATCAATGTATCATTGTCTGTAGTGTGTCCTATTGTGAGTTTTATGCTATTTTCATTAATGCAAGTGCTTCATGTAATACATCAACTTAAATATTTTCCAATATTTCATATGGTTGAACTGTGTTAATTATTTAATTTTAAATTCATTTTTAACTGAATTTTTGTTGTAATAACTTGATTCTTAATGTCAGAATAGTGTTTATGAATTACTTGCTTTACTTCTTGGGTCCTTCAAAAATAATTAATTTGGGGTTAAATTTTTCTTTCAATAATTTAGTAAAAATAAATAGCTAAATATAGAAAAATTATCTCCATATACTTTCAAGTTAGAAGGTTTTAATTTCTCACTTTAATTAAAAAGTTTCTTTTTTTCTTTTATATCTATGTCCAAATTTTCTTATTTTTAATAATTTATTTTAAAGATGTGGGGTATACTTTAGGAATAGTTAGATAAGAGGTTACTGTACAGTAAAGTTTGGGCTTCCCTTTGGCCCCCACTTATCTTGGTTTGAAATCAGGTATGCTTATTGATGTTATATGCTTCCCTTCCCCTGGAAGCATCATGCTACTACCAATCCCTTTCTTTTAATATTATGATAAGTGTTCAGAGTCCATTTATGAGTGAGAACATGTGATAATCAGTTTTTTGTTTCTGTGATAGATCACTGAGTATGATGGACTCTAAATCCATCCAAATTGCTGTGAAGTCCATAATTTTGTCCTTCTTTATGGCTGTGTAGTATTCCATCTTATATATGTTCTATTTTTTGTATACAGTTCACTTTCAATGGACAGCACAGTTGGTTCCATGTTTTCCTATTGCAAATAATACTGCAATAAACATGTGAGTGCAAGTATCTTTTTTACAGAAGGATTTGTGTTCCTCCGTGTATATTTCCAGAAGGGGAATTGATGGGTCATATGGAAGGTTGACATTTTTTTCATGAATCTGTTGACTGCTCATATGTCTTCTTTTGAGAAATATCTATTCATACTCATATCTTTTGCCCACTTTTTAATGGGGCTCTTTGGTTTTTGTTTTGTTTTGTTTCCTTTTGGCATGTTTGAGTTTCTTGTAGAACCTGGATGCAAGGCCTTTTTCAGATATACAGCAGACAAATATTTGTTTCTCATTCTGTGGCCTCTCCCCCCACTCTCTTGATAGTTTCTTCTGCTTTGCAGAAGCTTTGCAATTTGATGAAGTCCCACTTGTCCATATTATCTCTTATGACATGGGTATCGGGGGTTTTGATCAGGAATTGGTTGCCTATTCTAATTTCTGTAAGGGTGTCTCCTATATTTTCTAAGATTCTTATAGTTTGAGGTGTATGTTTAAGTCTTTGATCCATTTAGAGTTGGTTTTTGTGTATGGTTATAGGTGGGGGTACTGTTTCATTCTTCTGCATGTGGTCAGTTCATTTTTTCCAGCACCATGTACTGAATAAGTTCTCCTCTCCCTAGTGGTTTTTGATGAGGTTTTGTTGAAGATGAGTTGGTTGAGAGATTATGGTTTTGCTTCCAGAATCTCCATCTTGTTTCATTGGTCTATATGCCTGTTCTTGTAACGGTACCAGGCTGTTTTGATTATTGTAGCTTTATAGTAAAGTTTAAAGTCTGGAAGTTTGATACCTCCTGTTTTGTTACTTTTGCTAAAGATTGTTTTGGCTCTTCTTGGTCTTTTATGTTTCCGTATGTATTTCTGTATTGTCATTTTCTGGTCTGAGAAGAATGATATTGGTATTTTAATGGGTATTGCATTAAATCTATAGATCGTCTTTGGTTGGATGGACATCTTAACAGTGTTGATTCTTCCAACCTATGAACTTGGTATATTTTTCCATTTATTTGTGTCTTTTTAAATTTCTTTTCTGATTTCTGAAAATCAAATTGCTCTAGCTAGGACTTCCAACACTATGTTGAACAGGCAGAGAAAGAGTGGGCGGCTTTGTCTAGTTCCAGTTTTTAGGGAATATGCTTTCCATTTCTGTCTATTTAGCAATATATTGACTGTTGGTTTATCATAGATGGCTCTTACTCTTTTGATGGATGTTTCCTCTATGCCTAGGTATTCAAGAGTTTTTGTCAAGAAGAAGTGCTGGATTTTATCAACAGCTTTTTCCGCATTGAATGATATAATCACGAGGCCCATTTCTTACATCTGCTGATGTATTTAATTATAATTATGATCTTGCAGATGTTGAGCCAGCCTTGCTTACTGGGGATAAAGCCTACTTGGTTTTGGTGGATAAATTTTGAGATATGTTGTTGGATCCAATTTACTAGAATCTTGTTGAGAATTTTTGCACCTATGTTTATCAGGGATATTGGCCTACAGTTTGCTATCTTTGTTGAATCTGTACCCAGTTTGGGTATTAATATGATTTTAGTTTCATAAAATGATTTGGGGAGAGTCTGTCTTTCTCAATTGCCTGGAATATTTTCAACAGGATTGGTATCAGCTCCATCTTGTATGTTTTGTAGAATTTTGCTGGAAAGCTCTCTGGTCCAGGCCTTTTTTTTTTTGGTAGTTTTCTTATGATAAGATCAATTTCCTGTGGTGTTGTTCTATTAGGGCCTCAGGTTCTTTTTGTTTCAAACTTGGGAGCTTGTGTGATGTCAGCGAGTCCTCCGTTTCATGTCACTGTGGTCTGAGAATGTGCATGACAGTATTTTGATCTTACAAAATTTGTTTGTGCTTGATTTATGGCTAAAGATATGGTCGAACTTGGAGTACATTCCTTGTGTTGATGAGTAGAATGTATATTCCATGGTTATTGGGTGGAATGTTCTGTAGGTATTTTTAAAGTTCATTTAGGCAAGCATCAAGTTGAGGTTTTGGATCACCCTGTTGATTTTTTTGACTCAATGATCTATCTATTGGGTTATTTTAGTTCCCAATTATGATAGTGTTAGAGTCAAGATTTTGGGGGGTTTACTTAGTAACTGCTTTATAAAGCTGGTGCTCCTGTGTTGGGTACATATATGTTTAGGATGGATACTTCTTGTTGACAGATTGAACCTTTTATCATTATGTAGTGGTCTTCTATATCTTTTTAAATGTTTAATACCTTAAAGGCCATTTTATCTTATATTAAAATCACAACTGCTGCTTTCTTTAGTGTTCCATTCACCTGAAAATTTGTTTTCCATCTTCTAACTTTGAGTCTGTGAGTGTCCATTTTGGTGAGACATGCTTCCAGGACACAGCATATTGATGGATTTTGTTTTGTTTTTTATCCAGTTACCCATTCTATGTCTTTTCAGTGATACATTTAGTCCATTCAAACTCAGGCTGATTTTTGAGATTTGAGAGTTAATTCTTATTACGAGGCTCTTATAGAGTTGTGTTGTTTTTACTTGTTTTCTTTTGATTTGGGGGTTGATATATGTGTGTGTTTTCAATCTTGCAGCAGTCACAATACATGCTGTGTTAGTTCTCTGTTTTCCTGCATTCTTGGGAAGGGTATAGCTCTTCTGCTTTTTGTTTTGTTTTGTTTTTGGAGGGTTTTTTTTTTTTTTTTTTGGTGTTTGTTTGATTTGTTTTGTTTTTTTCCTTCTTCTGTGCTTAATAGCTTTTTAAGAGTCTCTTGTACAACTTGTCTGGAGGCAGCATAAACTCTTATTGATTCAATGTCTGGGAAGAATTTTAATTCTCCATCACTGATGAAGCTTAGCTTAGCAGGGTAGGAAATTCTTGGTTGGAATACTTTATCTTTGAGAACTTTGAAGATTTTTTTTTTTTTTTTTGAGTTGGAGTCTCACTCTGTTGCCCAGACTGGAGTGCAGTGGTATGCTCTCGTCCACTGCAGCCTCAACCTGCTGGGCTCTGGCGATCCTTCTGCCTCAGCCATCCAAGTAGCTAGAACTGCAGGCATGTGCTACCACGCCTGGCTAATTTTTGATCTATTGTAGAGATGAGGTCTCACCAAGTTGCCTGGGCTGGTCTTGAACCCATGGAGTCAGGAAATTCATTCACCTTGGCTCCCAAAGTGTGGGATTACAGACTGAGCCACTGAGCCCAGCGAGAACTTTGAAGATTAACTCCAGTCTCTTCTAGACTATAGTGTCTCTGTAGATAAATCTGCTATTCTATTTGGCCATCCCTGGTTAGTTTGAACTTTCTCTCTCTACCTTTAGGAGTTTTTTTTATACCTATGTTGTGTAAGTGAATTACTATGTGTCTAGGGGTTGGTCTCCTTATCTGGAGCCTTGCAGGGGTTCTCTGAAACACTTATACTTGAATGGTCACATCTCTGATGAGATATGGGAAGTTTTCTTGAATGACCTCGTGGAATGTTTATTCCAGGCTGCTCTCATTGTACTTTTCTGCTTCAGAGATACTGATCAGGCATACGTTTGGTCTCTTAATATAATCACACATCTCTTGCAGGCTTTCTTCTGTCTTTTTAAGCTTTCTTCCTATGATTTTTAACAAATTAGGCTAGTTCCATATTTTGGTTTTAAGCACTGAGATTCATTATTTTGCTTGGTTAATTCTGCTTTCCATGTTTGCCAGTATATGATTTATTTCATTTACTGTATTCTTTACAGTTTGCATTATTTATTTTTTCATGTTTTCATCTTGCCTTTCTTAGTTTTTGTCCAACTTTTCCCAACAATCCTTGATCTCTGCATTTGTGGTGTGAGACCAGTCAATCTGGGTGCTCTTGATTGTTTGAGTCCTGAAGTCTATATTCTGCAGTACTATGCTTTTTGGACTTTGTGAGGTGCCTGTGTTTTTTCATTGATTTCTCTCCATTTGTGATGGATTTTTCTTTCTTTTTTTAGCATAAGAATATCTATTAAATGAATGACTTACAAGAAGAATATTGATGAATAAATGTAAAATTTTCCATTCATGATGAATATGTAGCTTTGACGTATATAAGGTTCAGATACAATTTTAATCTTAAAAACGTATCTGGCCTTTCAGATTATATCATAGCGTGGGAAGCACTTGTGAGGTTGATGTCAAATTCCCAGTTTGCTGATTTTGCTGAGATTTTTCATCTGATGATTTTACTGCAAAAGTGTCATTGACTGTTACTTTGAAGTGGTCAGACTCAACCAGAACTTGTATCTTGAATGGTTTGCCACTCCCGAATAGGAATCGTGGTGTCTTTCTTCCCTTCCCCAGGCATCATGCACCTTGGTATTGCAAATAATGACTCTCTGGCTATCCTCCTTGAAGTGTGGGTTAAAGTGGAAGGCAACATCGTTCCCCTTCTTGAAATCTAAGACAATTCGGTTTGTGTTGGACTTCACCGTGACCAGGATGGTGATCAGCATGCGAGGCATGATTTCCCCGGACAGAGGCAGATCATAGGACATGGTCAGTGGCCCAGCAGGAAACCAAAGGGGCCGGCAGCAGGGTAAGCTCTGGGAGCACTTGTCTGTGTGGGCAGTGGGTAGGCCCCAGGCTACCCTGGGTAGACTCTGGGTGTGGGTGGTCCAGGATAAGCTCCCAGAGTTGTTGGGCCAAGGTAGGCAGCCAGGGGTGCCTGTCCAGGGTAGGCTCCTGGAGGAGCCTATCCAGAGTAGGCCCCAGGGTAAGGATGGACCCCTGGGTAGCCCCCTGCCCCAACAGGCTGGTTCCCTCACTGACCAGGCCATCCTTGAGGGTTTGGTTTCCAGACCCAGATAACATGTTGTTAAGCAAAAAACCATCTGCCATTTTCCCAACTCAGTGAGGGTGATCTCCAGGGTGGCTGGGGTGGCAATCATGATGGATTTTTCTTTTATCTTTACTTCTATTGCTCAGCGAGAGAGAAGGTAGTTTTTACTTCTTTTTGCTCAAACCTTTATTCTTCCTTTGATAAAACCTATGGGTTTGTTCAATTTTGAAGCCAGGTTGGTGGTGGCAATCTGTGCTGCCCTTTTGCAGCTTTGTAATTTGAGTAAGGTGTGTTGTGGGGTGCTAAGATTTAAAAGCTTCCTGCAGATCACAATGTTTGCTGATTGGTGAATGGGCCCCCTGTTCACTGTTTGGGCAGTGCAAAATGTGTGGGGAGGCTGCAAAATGTTCCCAACTGATCCACCTGTGTTCAATCCTCTCCATGTGATGATCAGGACATTCCCCACCTGGATCACACAGTTTGCGAATCATTGGGAAAAGGGATCCGGGTAATTTTAAAACTCACTGCCACTTATCTTCTGTGTGTTGGGTTTGTTGACTCTGGTTGCCATAATAGACTCACAAATGCTTCCCTGAGAAATGGGGTGCCTGGGTCTCTTCGGTAGATCTGTCCCTCTGGGGATACTGCACTCAGGGTCACTTCTTTGGGTTGTTAGTGATCAACCTCAGAGAGGTGTTGAATTCACTTCTGTCTCAAGGAATAGCTTCACTGTTCATGTGCACAGAACAAAGCCTGTTTCCACCCAGTTACCAGGACAAATGCAGTGGGGACAGCTCTGAGTCCTGTCCTCAAGGGGGACTCAGTGATCAGTTCCTCCAGTGTATTTTCTCTGCAGTCCCAGCTGATCTGATCTGGCACCAAAGGCTGTGGTGGTAAGTGACACCTGCCATGGGTGATTTTTGCCACATTCTTCAGGATAGGGTCACAGTGATGGTGCCTGTCTCTGGTTCATGGAGCCTGCTAGGGTCCAAGTAGCTGTGTGGAGCAGCTGCTTCAGCAAGAGAGCCCAAGCCACTTGATCCCATGCCCCCATTCAATCAGACACTTGCACACCCATCTGCTGAAACACTTGCATGCCTATTCATCCCTATGCCCACTGATTTATGCAGAGACTCACACACTCCAACTGACTTCATCGTCATCTTGGAATCCACTCTCTTGCTAAAAAGTTTCTATACACATTTTCAAATTATAGTCAGATGGTATATTACCAACTCAGATTCTCTTTATCAAGATTCCAAATATGCTTGTGGTCATTTGAAGGCTATATAACATAAAGGAAATGGAATGAAGCATAAATAATAATCATAACCCACTTCTACTTAAGTAATAATTGCAAATGTGAGCATATCCCTATGAGAACACAATGCTATCCTCACCACCAGTCTCTTTGAAGAGACTGGTACATATGAGGAACCTTGAAGTTCAGTTTGAAAGTAAGTATGGCAAGTGTAAGAGAGAAAAAGGAGATTGGTACGATGAAAATAAGACAAAGTCTTTTCCATAAGGCAAATCTGGGGAGTTAATTAGGGCTGAGACCATGCAGAACCTTGTAGTCTGTGTCTTTATCTTAAGAGCACTGAAAATCTGTTGACTGAGTAAAAGCCCAGTACATAGTTCCAAAATTTGCATATCTATAATAAAATAAAATACAATATTTTCAAAAATTGCATAAGACTATCACTTGTTTGAAAGAATGTCAAAATGAAAACGGATGGACAAAAAGACACATGATGATTGTAATGTAGAATGGACTATGATCGGAAAAGATACAAATAATCGGGGTAGATTTTATAAGATGTTTAGGTGAAATCAATAGAACTTGGAGATGGAAAAAATGAGGGGTGGTTAAAAAAAGGAATGTAAAAATATCAATAAAAGAAAACCATTAGCACTTGGAAATAAAGAAGATGTGAGGGGGTCATTAATAGAGGGAATTGAAAAACATTAATACTAGCTTTCTGACATATGCAACTGCAATAAATGCTAGGTCTTTCCCTGTCATCAGAAGTTATTGGCATTCAATCTATGACTATGGTTCTGGGCAGATTCAATTTAAAGTATACTTGAATCAGAAAAGATGTCAAATCACACATTTAAGCTACAGCGATAAAGTTAATTTTTGTCATCGTTTTCAATGCCAGCATTCCCATTAGCTTTATTATTCTTCTAAAATTAAATAACATGTATCTATTATTATTACTTTCCCAAGTTACATATTGAGTTCTATTTTCTGAGTTCTGACACTGAAATTTCTAACACTTTTGGTGAATCTACTTAGTGTCTCTTTTAATATCTCTTCACTTCTATAATCTCTATTTATAATTTTTTTTAGCATATATCATTTAAGAACACTTGGTGGTTGAGCACTGTGGCTTAAGCCTGTAACCCCAGTGCTTTGAGAGGCCAAGGTGAGAAGATTGCCTAAGCTCAGGGGTTCAAGATCAGCCTGGGAAACTTGGTGAGACCTCATCTCTACAATAAATCAAAAAATAAGTTGGGCAAGGTAGCATGAGCCTATTGTTTCAGCTACTTGGAAGGCTGAGGAGGAAGGCCTGAATCCAGCAGGTCAAGACTGTGGCGTCTGTGAATGTGCTGCTGCACTCCAGCCTGTGTGACAGAGTGGGTGAGACTTCAACTCAAAAAAAAAAAAAAAAAGAGTAGTTGGTAAAAATTAGTTGTCTACCCTATTATTTAGATTCAACAAGAATGATATTTAGACATAATTACTTTTCTAGAGTTCCCAAAGTCATTAAACTATTTATATTTTCTAAAAAGTATTTTTAGGTCTGACAATTGTGAAAGCAAGTATTTATGTATTACCAAGGTATATTTCCTTAATTTAGCCTTACTACTCTTAAAGGCATGGCACAGAATTGAATATGACTAAAAATAGATTTCTGTAGTATACTTAATCAACAAATATTTCTCAACTATCTAAAAATAATTGAAGCTTCCAGTAAATTGAATTACTTTAAATACAGTGCTTATTACCTGAAATAAAAGCTCATTCTTTTCTAATTCAAATCAATCCTAGATACCTTGGACTTCTCAAAACTGCTTTGCAGCTGTGACCAATACAGCACTTGGCCTACAGGTTGCCCAGTGCATCTTTTTGGCTCTAGTTTACTGGAACGTGAAAAATGTTGTATTGCAATGCATTCTTCCTACCAGAGGTGTGTACATTAATAGATGTGATTGGTGTGTGAGCGCCAGGGGAAGCTGACACTGTGTCACAACCTTACCAGTGCTATGAAATTCAACAGCTCCTGCTCTGTGTGTGTTTGTGTGTTGTTTATTAGAAAGCACGGTGTGGTGGGAAGGGTGAAGCTTGGCATGGGCTGGGCTTAAGGTCAGCAGTAGCTGTATTGTACCAGAAGAAAGGGTTTTGTGCTTCCTCGTGTTCGAATAAAGCCTACTGCATGTTACTATCTGCCGGCAACACAGACACACAGGTTATTCAGCAGATGTGCACTGTACTTAGATTCTCAACCTGCATCATTACACAACCAGGAAAAGTGAGTGCATGTTTTATGACAGCTGGAGCTGTCAGTGAACTTGGATAGAAGCACACACATACACCATTCATGTGTAATGGAGATAAATGGCCTATGATATCCAAACACATTGTAAGGGAAATGTCTGAAAATGTTATAAACCATTAGACAAAAGCATGCTTAGGTGATTGTGCCCATTCCAGGTGATGCCACTAAAACCTTATATTCCAATAATAATTTAAATTACTTTTATCCTCATTCTCCCCTCAAAAAATAATTCTATGCAACAAACACAGGCATGAGCAAACTATGCTTTGAAGATAGTTTATTAGACAACATTTTTTCAGTAAGCTAAAAAATGTGTAAAATCAATGAAAAATAAAAATATTTCTGATTGTTTGACCTGTATATATCTCTTTTTATCCTGACAAAGTTTATGACAGCGCTTGAAAATATACATGGGTTGAAAACTTGAGAAAAAGATATAAATCCTATTTCTAATTAAGCTAAGAAACATAGCTAAATTAAGTTAGTTAACATATGCATTACCTTACATACTTACATTTTTGTATGGTATGAACATTATAAGCTACTCTCATTAATTTGAAGTGTACAATGCATTGTTATTTACTATAATCGCAAAGTTGTATAGTAAATCTCTTGAAGTCATTCCTCCTGTCTAATAGAAATTTTTTATCCTTTAACCAACACCTTTCCTCCCCAATCACTCCTCCAAACTACGATTGCCTGCTTTTATGAGTTCAACTTTTTAAAGACTCTACATACAAGCACTATTTGTCTTTCTGTGTTTGGCTTTTTTTCATTTACCATAATGTTTTTCAGGTTCATGTTGCTGCAAATGACACAATTGTTCTTTTTTAAGCTAACTAGTATTTCAATGTATATTTATGCCATTTTGTCTTTATATATTAATCCATTAATGAACATTTAGGTTGATTTTATACAGTTGCTTTTGTGAATTATGCAGCAATAAACATGGGGGTACAGATATCTATTTGATATACCAACTTTATTTCTATTTAATATATGCTTAGTATTAAAATTTCTGAGTCGTATAGCAATCCTATTTTAATGCTTTGAAACCCTTCCATACTGTTTTCTATATTGGCTGTGCTAATTTACATGATCTTCAATAGTGTACAAGTGTTGTCTTTTCTTCACATCCTCTCCAACCCTTGTAATCTTTTGTCTTTTGTGTGACTAGCCATTCTAACAGGTGTGAGATTATGATAGCCCATTGTGGTTTTGACTTACATATTTCTGATAATTAGTGATATTGAAAAATAAATGGTGTTGGGAAAACTGTATATTCACATGCAGAAATATGAAAGTGGGCTTTTATTTCACACCATTTATTTCACACCATGCACACATTTTCAACTGAAAATGGATTAATGTCTTAAATGGAAGATTTGAAATCATGTGAGTACTAGAAGAACACAGAGGAAAAAAGATTCTTGATATTAATCTGGGTACTATTTTGGATACAATACCAAAAGCACAGGCGATAAAATCAAAAATAGAGAAGCGGAATTTCATCAAGCAAAAAGCTCCTGTGTAGCAAAAAGAAACAATCAACAGAGTGATGAGACAACCTATGGAATAAGAGAAAATACCTGAAAACTCTCCGTCTGACAAGGGATTAATATGCAAAATAAACAAAGAATTTGACTCAGTAGCAAGAAAACAAATAGCTCAGTTAAAAAATTAGCAAAGGCTCTGAATAGGCTTGTCTCAGAAAATACATACAGATAACCAAGAGGTATAAAAGACAATTAATAGTTTAATGTACTTGTTTATTTCTTTTTACTCCATGTGCAGTGTCTACATTAACCAAATGGAAACAACAGCAAACATTTTCTACTGTCAACACGCAAACTTAAAAAAAAATTATCTTAAAACCTGCTGGGGACAAATCTGCTAACAAATGCAATCTCTTAACATGGGCTTTCAAATAAGTAGAAAATTCACTGGTGCAGTTCTCACTTTCCGTTTACTTTTAAAAGCATTTCCAGCTCCATCTTCCTTCACATCTTATTGCATTTTAAAACACTGAGCCAATATTTATTATTCCTTTGATAGTCTAAGTTGAAAATAAAACATTGAATTTAGGGGTATTTAAAAATTTAGGAGTGATGGAAGGTACTTCCTCCCCAAGTACCACTATTTATTTTAAATTGAGCACACTTCCGTAGTTTCTTTTTACATAGACTCCTTAGCTTCTCTATACTGAATGCGTTTAAAGGATAAGACACTTTAAGTCTCAAATTCAGGAGAAAAGTACTTGATTTTAAGTGAGCAAAATTTCAATACAGCCAGAGTACTTTTCAAGATTAGATTTTAAACAGCACTGTCATGCCCAAAGCTTGAAGCCAGGAAAAAAAAAATTTTTTTTGCTCTGCACTGTCATGTGTGTGTGCACGTGTGTGCTTAAGAGGCAGTTAAATAGAATTACTTGTATTTTACGTTCAGTTGAGGACTCAAAGGAAACTAAGCAGAGCAAAGTGTTATCGGGTCCTTTCACATTTACAAATTAAGGGCTTCCCTGCCCATGGGAGACTTACAATTGGGTCTGCCCGACCTGTTCTTGAGGCCTTTAGCCCATCACCAGTGTGAGTACACAAAAGCACTGAAGTGTAGACATTGGGAGAGAGTATCTTTTAGGGAAAATTGTTGAAGGACTTTGAGTGAAAAGGAATCATTCTCTGTTGGCCCCAAGACCATTGAGATCCAGATATTTTTCACCTAAGTAGTGTTTGAGAGGCAGAAGGAAGGAGGAAGGCCGGAGCAGGAGCTGCTTTGGATGGCAAAGCAAGGAGAGGAAGCATTTTTAGAACAGCTGCAGTTCTCCACTTTGTGATATCAGGGTGTGTGTGTTTCTAGGGGACAAGTAGATGCCACTTGAAGTGTGGTGTCAGGAGCCCTCTTGTCTGAACTCCAGTTAGGGTGGCCCATGAGGACAAAGGATCACGAGTAGAAAGAGATTCTGCTATTTCCATCAGTGTAGGGTTTGGAAAGGCTTATTCAAGGTGACCATTTAACTGATACTCCCAGGAGCCCAATAAAATAGAAGATGCCATGAAATAAATCACAGAATAAAACACATGACAAACTCAGAGAACACAATTGTTCAAATAGAGTATCTTTCTACTTAACTCTAAATCTTCCTCCAAAAGATATGGAAATAGATGAGATGCTTGATGTGAGGGTCATACAACTGAAGAGAACAGTCAACTCTGATTAGTTGGGGGCAAGAAAGTCTACCTGGAGAATATGTCCATAGAGATATAGGACTTGGTAAATTATGTCAGTCTTCCATTTATTAAATTAACTACTTATTGATTTTCAGGTACTAGGGATATAATAGTGTCCAAAAATAACTGATTTTGTAATCTGTATAGAAAATCTAGAATTAGTTAAATAACCTAAGAAATAAATGAATGATTGTAACTCTGTTAAAATTATGAATGAGAAATGTTTATAGAAGAAATTAGACAGTTCAAGGGGACAGTGATTTGACATATGGAGAAAAGTAAGCTATTAACTAGGTGGGGTAAAAAGAGTATTCCAAAAAGAGCATAAAAGCATGCTTGGTGGTGGAAGGAAACAAGGAGGATCACAGAAGGGTGCGCTGATGGGCATAGATTGTTACCTACACAGAATGGAAACGTATTAAAACAATGCTTGCTGATGGATAAAGCACATCTGTTCTATCATATATTAGATTCACAACACATTATGTTGGCTCTTCGAAGATGCTAGTTAATTTCTTTAACTAAGGACAAAAGATCATATTAACATAATTTGTTTTTAAGCAATCTTATTGTCTTCTAACAAATTTCAACCTCAACAACACACCTCAATGATATTGGAAATTACAGGAGTTAGTACTAGCCTCTGTCATTATAGGCTTATACTTGATGGGCAAAAGAAATACATTAAAATACAAGGAAATGAGCAACCCCTCAGGTCCCCTCCCACTCTAGAAGTTTTTCTGTCCTCTCAATAAATCTTGCTTTTGAAAAAAAATACAGAGAAATAAGAGTAAAAATGAATGTTTCATACAAATAAAGGCAATCTCAAAGAGGATAATATAGCAGAAAACTATCAGAATCTGGGCAGTTCCTTCATTAAGACTTTCAGACAAATTTTCACTGAGAGAGATTTCTTTTTGTTTTGACTTTTGTGGTAGAATGAATTTCATCTGTTTATTTGTTGGTTTTCTTCTTGTTTTGAAAACTAAACATGCCCAGTGATCTACAGTTTTAGCATTAAGTGCTAGAATTTAGGAAATGCAGACAACGTATTAGTACAAGATGCCCACTGGAAGTATAAATAATTCACAGGTTGTGTGATTTGCACTATCTCATAGGAAATATAAACTTGGCACGCATCAAAGGTGAGGATAGTGATTAACTACTGTTAAAATGCTGAATGAGAAAGCGTCTTTTTGGACAAAGCAGTCCTTGCTTAGATAGTTTGGATGGTTTGTGCCTGGGTATATCTTAATGGACAGACCAAAGTGAAACAATTCCTTTTAATTTCTGATTCTGAATATAAAATGAGGTGAGAGATCCATACAGCTCACAGCTCGTGAGCCCAGGGTACCCTGGATGTTCTGAATCAACCACAGTATCTGCAGTGATAGAATGTGCGACCACCCAAGCTAGGATAGCTTGTGATCGATGGTTGAACTCCAGGAGGTATTTCAGAGAGACTCTGCCTGATTAATAAACATTAGAAGCTTTTCTTGTGGTACTAACCATCTAGAATTGCATTTCTGAAAGGTCATGGCATAGCATTTTTAATGCATGTTATTTTTTTTCGCAACAGATGTGTATGTATCTTGTAGTATTTTTTTTTAAATAATTTTCATTATAGATTTTTTTGATTGCTTAGAAACCTGAAAAATGATGTACAATATAGATCATTTCTTTTGGAATCATATTAGTACTATATGATGTCAGTTACATATTTTAAGCATAACTTTATAAAGCCATTTTGAGTGAGGAAATACATGGATCATTAAGACATTTTAAAGCAGTGAAACTATACTGTATGAAACTATAATGGCAGATACATGTCACCATATATTTGTCCAACCTTATTGGAGGCACAACATCAAGAGGGAACCCTAATGTAAACTATGGACTTTGGGTGATAATTATGTGCTAATGCAGCTTCTCTAATGGCAACAAATGTATCACTCTGGTGGTGGATGTTGATAGTGGGGAATGCTGTCTTGGGAGATGGTAGTAGAGAGCATATGGGAAATCTCTGTAATGTCTGCTCAATTTTGCAACTCTCTAAGCTAAAACTTCTCTAATCGTGCTTTTCAATGCCTGTTTTGGGTGTTCAGAAAAACTGACCAAGTATGTAAAATATATAAATAATTATCCAACACTTACAGTAGATAATTTTTAAAGATGGTCACAGGAATTCATTCCAGCAGTATGCATGCAACCTTTTGCACAATTTAGTTATTTCTCCCATCAAGGAATGTCTAATTCCCCACTCTTGAATCCTGATCTCATGACTTGTTTTAGTCAATAGAATACAGCAGAAATAATACCATGGGACTGCTGAACCTTGGCCTCAAAAAGACGAAAATCTTCCACCTTCCCTGCCTGGAACATGGTAAAATGATATAAAGAAATCTGGTTCGGCTTCCTAAGGGTAAGAGACGTGGTTAATGAAAATGTCAGAAAAGAGACAGCACCAACTGCAAACAGGTAAGTAATACCTTTGTAAACCACTAACTTAACTTGTGAACAAGTTCACTTACCAACTGACTGTAACCACACAAGTTACCTGAGGCAGAAGGGCCAAGAACTCTCCAGCTTACTGGAGCCCAAATCACTGAAACACGGAATCATAAGCAGATAAAATGATGGATACTTAAAGCCACTGAGGTTTATTTGTGTCTAAGTTTTGGTGCTGTGCAACAGAAAATTAATAAATCCTGGTGCATTCCTTATCAAATAACAAACTTTTGTTCCTATAATTAGTCATAAAGACCTTGCTCATTTCCATAGTTTGCATGCTTTCTTGCAGTTATATACAATTTATAACAAACATTTAATGTATTTATCTATTAAAATAAAGGATAATAAATCCAAGTGCACAGATAAATAAACAATTGCCAATATTGCTCCTTTTTTGAATCTTCCTGAATTTCAACATTTTTTCTCTAATTTTCTTTCTAGATTAAAATTCAAATAAAATTTTTAAGATGTGAGTATAATTTGGTACTTCCTTCAAAAAACAGGATTTTGTCATGCTAGAGTTATAAGTAAAATCTTCTCAACCTCTTGTCTTTTCAAAAGACTTCTTTACTTATGCATGACTCTAATACCCAAGGGAGTCAAGAAATGGCAGCATAAAAAAAATAATAGTTTTCAGAAGCACTTTGTTTTTTTCAATGTAAGCATTTTCTCATATATTATGAATTATCAGGAAAATGTATTGATTTGCTGTATTAATGCCATTGTAACTCTTAATAGGCATTATATTTATGGATATTTTTAACAAATAAACTAAATTTTAAAAAATTCTTTGAGATTTGACTGAATGCTGTGTATCACTAATTTTTTCAATTAGACATTTTCCTGGCAATTGTGTTAGTAGCTTGTTATAATTATTTTTTATTTCATTAGTTTCATTTTCCTTGTCTCTAAGTGCATTTGTATACTTATGTCAGTTATCTTCTCAGTTATTGTGGAACTCCACAACCTTCTTTTAGACACATCATTTGTTTTTCAATGACAACCTCCCAGCATTCAGATTTATTGCTTAAGGAGCAGCAGATATTGGTTTCTCCCTCATTCTGATGAAGTATCTGACCATGCTTCAAAACTAATTGATAAAGGCAAACATGACATAGCGAAAAAAGTATTAACTCTGCATCCAGAAAGTCACAAATTTAGATTGAGTCTAGTCTTTTTTACAAACTACAGCAAGTCCTGCAGTAGTTCACAGAAATCAGAAGTGTCTGAACACTTACAGCATATTGAAATATATACTTAATCTGTGGTTTTCTCATCTATCTAGATGTCAGTTCTGAGAGTTTCTGATAATCCATATAAATTATCTGTGCCTGATAAATAACTTTTAATAAGAAATGAGTATGATAATAATTTTACAGAATTGCTCAAGCAGGCAGGGGCAGCAACTGCCCTATAAAGCCCTGTCTAGTTTCATCAGAATTTATATGGCTGGCCTCATGAGGATGGCTCTAGTTTCATAATGTTCTGTCACGTGTGCTACACTTCTCAATTTGTCAACATCTGGCAAAACTTCTCAAAGGAATGATCAATGAACTCTTGGTGCTGAATCAAAGAAAAAGAGCCACAGTTCAAGCAATCAGACGCCCATATGAAGTTACTGCTTTCTTCAGAGAGAGAAATCTCAATACACACTGAATTAAGCAATGGACAAAAATATATTTTCAAATGGCACTTTTTTTGTCTCTATTTAACTATATATATTAAGTATTTCTTAATTTAATAGGAAGAGAAGTTGAGCCAGACCTGTCCCTGAAACCACCCTGGAGAAGCCTGGGCAAGCAGTAAATGTGATGATATGAATAAAATTAAGCACTAAGGAAAATATGCTTCTAAAAGATAACTTATGTAATATAAACCATAATCCTTAAAAGCATAATTATATTTCAGTATGGAAACCAACAAAACATATACACATTTTAAGACATGTTGTTTATGTATTACTTTTTGAAGCTGAATTGAATATCAAAAGCAATGTATAGTATTAATGAACGATAGTGTCACCATGTGACAGGAAAGGCAGTCAGAGAATGGCGGAAGCATAGTTGTCATTTGAGGAGCACAAGGCCTTTGTTAAGTGGTATTTGAAATTCGAGAATGTTATGGCACTACTACAATGGAGGCATGAGTATGCAACAGGACCTCCAACACAATGCCTAACAATTGCATGCATCTGTGATGAGGTTGAAACACATGGTACTATGTGTGATGTGCACAAAGAAAGATTCAGAAGGCATCGCACAGCAAGTCCTGCAGTAGTTCACAGAAATCAGAAGTGTCTGAACACTGATGGTAAGCACTTTGAGCACCTTTTGTAATTGCAGAAGTCAAACATGACTTGTCTTCATATTTTGCTAACAGTATATATTGAGCATTACAACTTTAATACAGATTTTTCCTTTCTTAGAATGTGTATATATTTTTTGCCTCCTTCTGTATATATATTTACATATATGGAATATATACTGTATATTATATATGTTCATATATATGGAATACCATGCACATAGTTCTTTATGTTTTCAAATTAAATTACTTAACAAATCAAATAAAAACTGTATGCCTTTTGTGTCATGGAAATACTGATTTTCACAAGTTTTAATTGTGCCTAAAATGATAGTTGTTGTATTTTAACACATTTAAAAAGATAGCATATAAACATAGCAACACTAAATTATATGTAAAAAACAAATTTCAGTAGTTGTTGAAAGGATTATTAAAACATCACCCATTGAAATAAGTTTGTACATGTTGAAAACAGTTAAAGATATTTGCAATACAATTTTTGAAACCGATTTTGCAGTTAACGCTGTTCCTTTTTAAAAAATGCTTAGTTAAGAGTTTTCCAAGCATTCAAAAAGGTTTTCAAAAATTAGTAAGACAAACTTTGGGGAATTCAATGAATAAATAAAATACATTCTTCTATAGGAACTATGGTCATTTTGATGGTTTTATTGATTTTACATAGACTATCTTGCCTAATCCTAACATTATTTGCTAAGTAATCCAGGAAGGTTTAATTGTTGCATTCAAACACAAAGGCTTTTAAACATTTTTTAATAAATCCATATATGAATATACAATTGAACTTGAATAGTTTTTAAGCTTAAAACTTGTTTCAAAGAGTTGGACATGAAGAAATAAAACACATAGTTCATAAAAATCTCAAGTCCCTTTAATGCTTTTCTTTTTATAAACATGACTCTCAAACAAAACTTAACTAAAAGGTCCATATAGAAATTCATAAGTTCAACTCTGTCTTATAAAAAAATGAAAGGATCACCTGTTTTTAAGTATCTAATAGTATTCAGGTCTGTAACAACTCTTTTATCACATAAAGAGACAAGAAAAGCTTCAAACAATTTCTGAACTACACATGTAGCAAAAAGATTGTTAGGCTTATATTTTTTTTAAGTAAGTATATTTTAGGAATTTTAAATCTTTGAGATATCAAATATAATACATATTTATATATGTTAATTATATGGGTCTAATGTCTTTATTATATTACAAATTGATCATATAACTATACCTTTATTCTGTATCAATGCTATTTTTATAGAAAACATTTCAGAAATAAAAGCACATTCATCAGTTGGGTATAATAGATAATGCTATAGGGTACAGTGATATTTCAGCCTACGAAGAATAATTCGCTAGCCCTGAAGTAACAGAAAATAAGTTGCTTTAGATAAGCAAATAAAAATGAAGCTTTACTTTCTTATTCTTGAAGCACATCACTAATCTCAAAAATAAATAGCAATAGCTAGCAAAATTCTGGTGGAAATGGAAATGGAAAATAAGGTTTTGAAGAAGGAATGTCTAAAATAGGCCTAGAAATCACAAGACTTTACTGCAATACAGAGAGGAGAAAGATGCCAACTTTTGGAAAGAGGCAATTGCTAAAATGTACTTGCAGGAAATAACATGCCTTTATGTAAGTTTTACTTTTAGATTAGGACAGTTTTGTTTTGTTTTGATTCTTCACAGTACAGGTACTGTGCACCAGCAGGCCTGATGATGACATGTCTGGTGGAATGTGAGGAACACATACCAGAAATATCTTTCATATCACTGTATCCCCATATGGAGTTTTGAGAGAGTTCAGAAGTGATTTTATTTGAGTTTTCATCAGCTGCATGAAAGATTTCTGAGAATTATGGCATCATGAAAGAAAATCAGTCAAATAGGCCTTTATGTATATTTGAAATGCAATTTACTTCCCAGAATCTCAGCAAGTGCTTTACCTGTCTGTGCCTCAGTTTCTTACTACCAATGGGTAGCATAATGCCAGTCACCTGTGCTATGTTCTACTAATTGACCACATGACCCCAGCCTGTAAGACAAGGAAATTCCACTTACAAGTGAATAATAGTTTCAAGCAATTTTGCTTATCCACCTACTCAACAGGCCCTAGATATTGGGTTTTTTGGGGGGGGGTTGGGGTTTTTTTTTGGTTGTTGTTTGTTGCTTTTACCTTTATAAATTGGTGCATTTTCTGTGATGTCTTGATCCCCAAATGTTGCTTTCAGACTATCTTACCATCTGCTCTGTGTCTACCACCAGTCAAACGTGGTGGTAGGAGGGTGTCAACAGCACACTTTATTATTTATTATGTTTATGGAGTCATAATATGTGTAATTGCTTTACTTGGTGAATTGTAGGCACTCACCAAGTATAAGGGAAAATAAAATTACCTGCCTGTGATCTCCATTATGTGAAAGTTCGATTTCCTGCTATTAGGTGAGTAACAATAGTTGTAAGAAAGATTGATTTTGGCATGCTGTGGCCAGAATATTGAGGACAGTAGATTACCAGACACCTATGAGCCATGGGCAGTTTAGTGGAGTATAGGATACTAAAGCCTACACAACCTCTGTGGGATTGTAAGTGTTGATGAATGAATGCTGGACTAATGGTATGGGGAAATGACATTAAAATAATGTCATTGGAATAATGACACATAACAGTAAACACCTTCCTGATTGATGAGTCAATCAAAATGCCTCAAAGGAGATTCACTCAGAAGTGAGCAGATAGAGTCACATAAAATATAAAAACTTCAGAGCTTTAGCATGCAATCTCCAAGTAAATGCATTCTTTTCAATTAAGGGGGGAGCTGTGATGCAGTACCTATCTGCAGATCCTGGTATCTGCTGACAGGTATGTGGGCCCTCAGGAACACACTTCCTACTGCCTTACAATCTGTCCATGCAGTGAGGGAGCCTGTTTGCCCCCTGAAAGTAAAATGAGATAAGAAAAGGGAAAATAATAAAAAAAAAGGAAGGAGGAAGACAAAAGGAAGGTGGAGAGAGAAAAGAAGAAGAGGGAAAACAGACAAGTGTACCAACTAATGAATAAACAGAGAGACAAACCAAGACAGAAAAAAGGCAAAAAAGACAAAAACAAGCAGACAATCATACAAACAAACAAACAAAAAACCCCTCTTGGTGTACTCTTCCTCAAAAATACTCATACATAAACAAAAAGTCTAAAAAGAAAAAACATTAAAATAACAGAAACAAAGCAGGTACAAAAATGTAAACAAAAACAGAAAGAGAGAAGGAAAAAAGCAAAAACTAAAGCAAAAAACAAACAACAAGAAGAAAAAACTCACTCTGTGGCTGTTTCTGTATCTCCAGGTTCCTTTTGGGTGCTGCCTCCACTTTTGGAAGCAGCTCTGATCTCCAGGCCCTGCCCTCCACTCTCAGCACAGGCTAATAGGGTTGCTCTCAGCATGGGTCAGATGCTCCATGGAATACTGTGGGAGGAGAATGGATCAGATCCAGACTCACCCTACTCAATTAGACTTACTTTTAAAAAATTTTATTGGTTGCTCATGACTTCGCAGTATCATTTACAATTAATTTACAATTAATCCAAGTATTCTTTCAAAGAGCATTATGTCACTTTACTGGTAGTTAAAGTTCCTCAGAGTACACCCAACTCCTCCCTTATATCTGTCATAGTATTTCTGTCATTAATTTCATTTTCCATAAGCTATAATCACATAATTATTATTAACAAATTGTTACTCATTAGATCAATTAAAAAGAAGAAAAGTAAAAGATATTATTTTACCTCTTTTATACCTTCCCTAATGTTTTTCCTGTTTATTTGAATCTACATTATTTTCCTTCTTTCTGAAAAATGTCTTGACATT
The DNA here is from genome assembly GCF_000164805.1 of Carlito syrichta. NCBI lineage: Eukaryota > Metazoa > Chordata > Mammalia > Primates > Tarsiidae > Carlito > Carlito syrichta. The sequence continues at coordinate 92,455 of NW_007245639.1, forward strand.
TCTGGAAAAACAGGTTTACTCTACTGAAAAAGAAAAATTACTCATCTTTTGTTTGTAAGAAAAGTCTTTATTGCGTCCTTGTTTTTAAAATATACCTTCACTAGATATAGAATTCTTGGTTGGTGAAGTTTTTTTGTGTTTTGATTTTTTTTTTTCCTTTAAACACTTTAAATATGTCATTCAACTCTCTTCTTGCTTGTATGGTTTCTGAAGAGAGATGTGATGCAATTTTAATTCTTGCTCTTGTATAGATAAGGTATCTTCCCCCCACCTTTGGCTTTCAAGATGTTTTCATTGTCCTTAAATTTCTTCAGTTTGAATATTATATGCCTATGTGTACATTTTACGATATTTATCCTGCTTTGTATTCTCTGAGACTTCTGATCATGAGAATTTTGGGAAATTCTCACTTATTATTATTTCAAATATTTCTTGTCTTTTTCATTTTCTTTCCCTGGTATTTCCTGCATATGCATATCACACTTTTTGTAATTATCCTTTAGTTCTTAGATATTTTGTCCTGCCATGTTCATTCTTCTTTTTCCTTGCATTTTAGCTTTGGAAGTTTCTGTTACTTCTAGTTTACTGATTTTTTCCTCAGATGTGTACAGTCTTTGGTGAGAATTGCTAACGTGCTTTTGATTTGTGAAATTTTCAAATTCCTTTTTAGAGTTTCCATTTCTCTTCTTACATTATTCATCTTTTTTGCACATCTTCCTACTTTTTTGGTTAGAGCCTGATAATAGTCATAGTTTTAAATTCCAGTCTGATAATCCCAATATATCTCTACCATATCTGAGTCTGATTCTGATGTCTACCAGTCTCTTCAAGTCATTTCTATCTGTCAGAATGTTTTGTTAATTTATGTTGCAAGCCAGTCATGACATTCTGGGTTAAAGAAATTGAGGTAAATAGGCCTTTAGTGTGAGGTTTTATGCTTACCTGGCTGGAGGTTAGACTATGGATTACTGTCTACTATAGGTATTACTATAGGTCTGAGGCTGCGGTTTCCTGTGGTGTCTGTGTATCTTACCTTATGACTTTTTTCTTCAGAAGGTCTGACATGTGCAGTTTTCCCCAGTTACTTTTATAGTGAACCCGTGTCCTGAACTGTGGCATTCATATATGCCTCTCATTTTCCAACACCTCCTTCCAATGGAGAAAAAAAGGCAAGAGGGACCTGAAACTGGGTACTTTTCTTCCCCATGTGGAGGGCTACAGAGGGATGCAGTGGGATGTTTCCCTTTTCCTGCTTTAATAAGGCTATGCTAAAAACCCATTTGGTGAGATTCTTTTAAAACCCACTGCAGGTTCAGCTCTGGTGAAATAGTTTCTATTGAGGGCAAGAGTTGTTAAGAATAAAACGGCTTCCGGCAAGACGGCAACAGAAGAGGTTGGACTGTGAAAGTCTCCACAAAATGAATGTCCATGAAGACTCTCTGCATGAGTGGGTATGTACTGGTGGGTGAGTGAAAGTTCGTCCGAGAGGAAACTTGGGTTTATGCACCCAAGGGTCTCCTCCAGAGATGACTGCAATCCACCACCAACCTGAGATTGGAGACCTGGGCACACAGGAGTATCTGCTGTTCTCGAGGTTCTCTTGAGAGGAGGCAACAGAGAATAGTTGCCCCTCACCACCTGACACCCGGCCCATTTCATCACCTGCAGTAGCAGATCAGGCACAAGCAGGAGAAGTAGTGGAGAAGGCAGGTCATGGAAAATGGGAATAAAGCTCCAACACTGGTGATGAGATGCTGACAGACCCCATCTGCTCAGTCCTGGGACCAGGCAGAGACTTGCATTGACCCACTAGCTCCACTGAGCCTCCACTTTGGAATCCAGAGGCTATCATCTCATCAGATACAGAGAGACAGATGCACCTCCTCCATGCTTGTACAGGCACAGACACATCAGATCTGAATGGGACACTTGACAGCAGCAAGTAGTTTGCGTCTGGATCTGATCCATACTCCTCCCACAGTAGTCCATGGGGCATCTGACCCATGCTGAGAGCAACCTTATGAGCCTGTGCTGAGAGAAGAGGGCAGGGGTTGGAGACTAGAGTTGCTCCCTAAGGCAGAGGCCTGAAAGGAATTTAGAATCACAGATATGATCAAAGAAGAAGTATGTTTTCATTTTCTTTTTGGCAGATTTGTTTATTGTTTTAGTTTTAGCTTTTTTTCTTCTTTCTGTTTTTTTTTTTTACACTTTTGTACTTCCTTTGTTTCCGTAATCTTAATTTTTTTTTTTTTAGATTTTCTGTTTATGTATGGATATTCTTGAGGGAAAGTACACCAAAGGGAGGTTTTCATCTATTTGTTTTTGACTTTTTTGTTTTTTCTGTCTTGGTTTGTCTTTCTATTTTTTCGTTAGTTTGTACACCTGTGTGTTTTCCCTCTTCTTCTTCCCTCTCTCCACCTCCCTTTCATCTTCCTCTTTCCTTTTTCCATTCTTTTCACTTTTCTCATCTCATTTTGCTTTCAGGGGGCAAACAGACACTCCCAATGAATGAAGAGATTGTAAGGAAATGAGAAGTGGATTCCAGGGGACCCACATACCTGTCAGCAGGTACTGAGATCTGCAGATAGTTTCTGAATCACAGCTTCCTCCTCAATTAAATCTCAAAACTACAAAGATTACAGGCCACCACACACAATCCAGCTTCAAAACTGAACAAAGCCAAAGGATCCATATAAAGAAGACTAGGAGATTGAGCAAACATAAGCAAAAGCTACCCCCCATCCCTGAGCAACAGGATTAAAGAAGAGGTTAAAAAAGGGGGAGGGAAATCTACACAATTGAAGAAAAATCAAAGAAAGAATATGGGTTTCACACAGACCCGTGGGAGGTCAGCCACTGAGAATACAGACTTCAGAAAGCAAACAATGAAGAGCCTCCAGTCTCAAACCACAAACTCAGATATCAAGACATTAACAAAGAGAGTAAATAGAAATGAGGAGAGACAGGAAGAAAGAATGAAGAGATTGATAACTGAGATAACAGTAATAAATTATACAGTGAATGAAATAAACAACAAACTGATAAGCATGAAAAGCAGAATTAACCAAGCAGAGGAAGACTCTCACAGCTTGAGGAACAAAATATATAATTAATCCAAACTGTTAAAAACATAGAAAAGAAGCTTAAAAAGACAAAACAAAGCCTTCAAGAGATAAACAATGATTTCAAGAGGCCAAGCCTTAGATTAATTAGAATTCCTGAGGCAGAGAGACAGTGACTACCCTAGAACAAACATACCATGATATTATCTAAGAAAACATCCCTCATTGTATCAGTGATGTGACCATTAAAACACAAGAGATTCAGAGAACCCTTGTAAGACAACAAATGAGAAGACCAACTCATAGACTCATAGTAATTCACCAACACAAAATATGTATAAAAGAAAAATTCTAAAGGCAGCAAGAGAGAAAGGTCAGACTACTTACCATGGAAGACCAATTAGGAAAGCAGCAGACTTATCTACAGCAACACTTCGGGCTAGGAGAGCCTGGAGTCCAATCTTCAAGGATCACAAAGATAAACAATTTCAACCAAGAATTACCTATCCAACTAAGCTAAGTATCATCAGTGATGGAGAATTAAAATCCTTCTCAGACATTTAATCCCTAAGAGTTTACACTGCCTACAGACCAGTTATACAAGGAACACTTTAGAAAGTAGTAAGCACAGAAGAAAGGAAAAAAGAATGACACACCCTTCACATGAATGCAGGAAAAAGATTGAAAACACACATGAATCAACCCAAAAGTCAAAAGAAAGACAATAAACAAACAAACAAACAATCAATAGCAACAACAACAAGCTCTATAAGAACCTCAAGACAGGGATAAACTCACATCTTAATAATCAGTCTGAATGTGAATGGACTAAGTACACCACTGAAAAGACATAGAATGGCAAATTGGATATAATATCATGAGGCTACAATACACTGTCTTCAAGAGACTCATCTCACCAGAAAGGACTCTCACAGACTCAAATAAGAGGATGGGAAACAAAATTTCATGCAAACAGAGCACAAAAGAAAGCAAGAGTCCTGATTTAATATCAGACAAAATACCTTTTAAGGTATCAACAACTTAAAAAGATATGGAAGTTCACTACATAATGATAAAAGGTTCAATCCATCAACAAGAAATAGCCATACTAAGCATATATGCACCCAACATAGGAGCGCCAACTTTCATAAAGTACCTTCTAGGTAAGTTAAAAAAAGATATTGAATGTAAGACTATCATAGCTGGGGACTTAAACACTCCACTAACAACCCTAGACAGATCATTGAGAAAAAAATTCAACAAGGAGATCCAGAACCTCAATGTGATGTTTGATCAAGTGGACTTAATACCTACAGAACACTTCACCCAACAACCACGAAATATGCATTCTACTCATCACCGTATGGAATGTACTCTAAGAATGACCACATCCTCAGCAATAAATCAAGCATAAACAATTCCATAAGACTGAAATTCTGCCATGCATCTTCTCAGACCACAGTGGAATAAAAATAAATCTCAACACCAACAAAGCTCCCCCCCAAACCCAGAAAGACTTGGACAGTAAACACCATGATGTTAAATAACTCCTGGTTAAACATGGATACCAAAGTAGAGATTAAAAGATACCTTGAAACAAATGAAAATGAAGAAATATTTTACCAAAACTCTAGGATGCCATGAAAGCAGTCCAAAGAGGTTAATTCATATCTCTATGAACACACGTCAAGAAAAGGGAGCAATCATAAGTTAACAGTCTAACAAATCACCTAAGGTAGCTGGAAAAGCAAGATCACTAAAACCCTAACTTCAGCAGAAGAACAAAGATAACCAAATTAAAAGACCAAATGCAGGATATAGAAGAAAAAAAGATAATACAAAAAATAAACAAAACAAAAACTGACCCTGTGAACAGACAAACAAGATTGATGGACCCCTAGCTAAACTGACCAAGAAAAAGAAAGAAAAAGCCCAAATAAACACAATCAGAAATGCAAAAAATCAAGTCATAACAGACCTCATAGATACAAAATGTTATTATAGATTACTGTGTGCACCTGTATGGAAACAAACTCAACAATCTAAAGGAAATGGAGGACTTTTTGACATCACACAACCTTCCCAGACTGAAACAAGAAGAAATCAAGTCCCTAAATAGATCAATAATAAACCAGGAAATTGACTATGTCATAAGAAAACTGCATACAACAAAAAGCCCTGGACCAGATTGCTTTCCAGCGGAATTCTACAAAGCAAACAAGGAGTAACTGAGAACAATCCTATTGGAAGTATTCCAGGGAATTAAGAAAGATGAAACTTTCCCCAAATCATTTTATGAAGCTAACATCACAATGATACCCAAAATGGGTGAAGATCCAACAAACAAAAAGAACCACAGGCCAATATCCTTGATGAATATAGATGCTAAAATTTTCAACAAGATTCTGGCAAACTGGATCCAGCAATGCATCTCAAAAATTATCCTTTAATAATGCTTCAACCCCAGGATGCAGGACTGGTTCAACTCCTGCAAGACCATAAATATAACTAAATACACCAACAGATATAAAGACAAAAACCACATTATTTTATCATTAGACACAGAAAAAACTTTTGATAGAATCCAGTACTCCTTCCTGATAAAAACCTTCAAACATCTAGGCACAGATGGGAACATCTAGGCACAGATGGGACATACATCAAAATAGTAAGAGCTATTTACAAGAAATCCATAGTCAACATACTGCTAAACAGAAATTGGAACCATTTCCCCAGAAAACCTGAATGAGACAAGGATACCCACTCTCATCCTTCCTGTTCAACATAGCACTGCAAGTCCTAGCTAGAGACAAGAGAATGAAATCAGGGTATCCAAATAGGAAAAGAGTAAGATAAGCTATCCTTCTTTGCAAATGACATGATTCTATATCTCAAAAACCCAAGAGAAACTATCAAAAACCTCTTGCACTAGCTGGGCTTGGTGGCTTAGCCTGTAATCCCAGGACTTGGCAGGCTGAGGTGAGTGGATTGCCTGAGCCCGCGGGCTCGAGACCTGCCTGGGCAACTTGGCGAGACCTCATCTCTACAATAAATCAAAAAATTAGCCGGGTGTGGTAGCACGCGCCTGTAGTTCCAGCTACTCGGAAGGCTGAGGCGGAAGGATCGCCGGAGCCCAGCAGGTCGAGGCTGCGGTGGCCGGGAGCAGTCACTGCACTCCAGTCTGGGTGACAGAGTGAGACTCCAACTCAAAAACAAACAAACAAAAAAACCCTCTTGCACCGATAAAGTACTTGTGCAAAGTCTCAGGATATAAAATAAATGTGCAAAAGTCAGTCACATTCCTATACACCAATAATAAACAAACAGAAACCAAAATAAAAAGCACAATTCCATTCACAATAGCCACACACACAAAAGAAAAACTTTGGCATCTTTCTAACCAGAGTAGTCAAAGACCTTTACAATGAAAACTACAAAGCACTGCTCAAACAAATCAAAGATGACACAAACAAATGAAAAAGTATTCCATGCTCATGGATTAGAAGAACCAACATTTCTAAGATGTTCAGCCTACCCAAGGTAATCTACAGATCTGATGCAATATTCATTAAATTACTAGCAGCATTCTTCTCAGACCTGGAACCAACAATACAGGAATTCATATGGAAACATAAACGATCACAAATAGCCAAAACAGTCCTCAAGTGGGACCTTATCAAACTGACAAGCTTCTGCAAAGCCAAATAAACCATCAAGAGAGCAGGAAGACAGCCCACAGACTGGGAAAAAATATTTGCCAACTGTATATCTAACAAAAGCCTAACATCCAGGATATACAAGGAACTCAAATGTGCCAACAAATAGCCCCATTGCAAAGTGTGCAAAAGATATGAAAAGACACTTTTCAAAAGAAGATATAGGAGCAGCCAACAGATACATGAAAGAATGCTGAGCCTCACTAAACATCAAAGAAATGTAAATTAAAACCACATTGAGATACCACCTAACTCCAGTCAGCGTGACCATCATCAATAACAAAAAAGCAACAGATTCTGGAAAGGTTATGGGAAAAAGGGAACATTTCTATACTGTTGGTGGGAGTGTAAACTAGTACAGTCTCTGTGGAAAACAGTGTGGCATTTCTTAAAAGATCTAAAAATCGACCTCTCATATGACCCTGAAATCCCCCGACTGGGAATATACCCAGAGGAACTCAATCACTCTATGAAAAAAGATACCTGCACATGCATGTTTATTGCAGCATTATTCACAATAGCAAAAACATTGAACCAACCGTACTGCCCATAGAAAGAGGACTAGATTTTTAAAATGTGGTACATATACACAAAGGAATATTTTGCAGCCACAAAGAAGGACAAAATTATGAACTTCACAGCAACTTGGGTGGACTTAGAGATTATAATACTGAGTGATCCTTCACAGAAACAAAGAACCAAATAGCATATGTTCTCATTCATAAGCGGACCTTGAACAACTGTCATTATCCTACAAGAAAGGGATTGGCGGTAGTTGGGAAAGTGCCAGGGGAGAGTGGGGGCAGGATTGGCAGTAGTGGGAAATTGCCAGGGAAGGGGGGACGCACCTCATCAATAAGGGTACTTGTATAACGAACATTTGTAGACCTACCCCTGAATTGTACACCACATATTTAAAAAAGAAAAAGAACAGCATGAAGGCCCTTTGGAAATCTTAATGATCCACAGTCAACTGCCATCAAATTGTCAATTGCTGTTTAGCTTTGCCTGCCGTGGTACTAATTCCTACAGTTTTCTGCTCTTGAGCATTTGTTCCAGTACCTTGTGGTTCTCTGCATCTCCCTGTCCCTCTCTCCAACTCTGATAGATCAATTACTTAATAGATCTAAGGAAAGTCATTGATTTCCATTTTTTTTTTTTTCTGTTTTCTTTCCTGGGGGAACAGGAACGATGACCTCCAAGTTTCTTACACACTAGATCATCAACTGGAATTCCTCTGTACATCCTTGATTGCTTCATACTCACCACTATTTTTTTATTTTTTGAGTTGGAGTCTCACTCTGTCACCCAGACTGGAGTGCAGTGGCCGCTCCCAGCCACCGCAGCCTCGACCTGCTGGGCTCCGGATATCCTTCCGCCTCAGCCTTCCAAGTAGCCAGAATTGCAGGCATGCACTACCACACCCGGCTGATTTTCTGATTTATTGTAGAGATGAGGTCTCGCTGCCCAGGCGGGTCTCAAGCCCGCGGGCTCAGGCAATCCACTCACCTCTGCCTCCCAAAGGCGTGGGATTACAGGCTGAGCCAACGAACCCCGTGATACTCACCACTATTAATAGTATGTATGGGTGGCAGAGTGGCTGCGCTAAGCAGAGGCTGACAAAAGCTTAATTTATTAAAGGACATAGACCCCAATGAGTGCTTTGTACCAAAAAATAGATAAGGCACATTCACATCCAATATTCAACTTTTATACAATAAACATGCATTTAGATAAGGAAACTATTTTTAAATATTTTATTTCCGAGGAACTAAGAGGATGTGTTCTTTCTAGGTAAGCGAATAAATAGGAGAAAATAAGTACAAAATTCACAAGCACTCTCTGGACTCTTGCTTTTAATGCCTTATATTAATCATGTGTTTTTGTTCTTTAAACTTTATGGTGCTTTGACATCTAAGGGGATTGTGAACCTGAGTAGAGACTGCAGCTCTTAGCATTAACCAATCCCGAGATAGCATCAATTAAGTTTAGAGCACACCATACATATGAAAACCAGCCAATTCTAAACCCACACCCCTCTTCTTCCTCCTTTATCTAACTCAAACACCAAGCTAGCACTCCAGCTTTGCTAAGACTCCTTGAGCCCGGCATCAGACAATGAGGAATGCCTGTATATCCCAGAACTGATCAAAATTATTCAAACTATCCAATCCCAAGGTTGCTCAGTTGCTCAGTGGACAATTTCATTGCTGCTCCCAGAAACCACAATGAACCATCATGCTTCATGGTTCCCCTTGCTCCAGATGCCTCCTGGCCACTGCTGGTGCTTCTCCATCGGTCCTGCATGGATTGGCAAGGTGTGTCCCCTCCTTAGAACTGTGAATAACCAATTGTTTTCCAATGGCACTGACCACTTCCTGTTTGCCACCATATTGTACCTGATTGAAACAAAATTCTGGTACATTTTAAAACATGCCTTTTCTTCAATAGAAAAAATCAGTTACTATAAAACTTAACTTTTCTCACTACAAATTGCAGAAAAATACTATCTAAAGTGGTCATTGTTTAAGAAAGTTTGGGCTTTGTTGGGGAGGGAGGGCTTATTTCCTTCATTTTTAATGACTACACTTAGAGTTTCTAAGGATTACTTCATAAAGTAACTTTGCAAAAAAACTGCCCTTCCATCTTTTAACCACTTGACAGATATTATATAATGAATACCTTAATTAATCCATTAAACAAGTATCTGATTATTGCTATTTATTATGTATGAGGTCCTCTGCTAGGTGCAGAATAGTGGACAAGACAGATATTTCCTCCTTCTTGCTTTGTTGTTTTTTGTTGTAATCCAGGCTAACTTCTCAGCTCCATTGTAGTTTCTCTAAGGTAACAGAAACTGTAGGTTGTATAAAAGTTAAAAAAAAATGTATTACACTTCATTGTATGAAAGGAGATCACTAGACTCGGTGGCTCAGCCTGCCATCCCAGCACTTTGGGAGACTGAGGCGAGTGAATTGTCTGAGCCCACGGGTTCAAGACTAGCCTAGGCAACTTGGCAAGGCCTCATCTCTACAATAAAATAAAAAATAGCGGGCGTGGTAGCACATGCCTTTGCCTCCAGCTACTTGGAAGGCTGAGGTAGATGGATCGCTGGAGCCCAGCAGGTCGAAGCAGGTGTGGCCGTGAGTGTGCTACTGCACTCCAACCTGGGTGACAGAGTGAGATGAGAGAGAGAGAGGGAGGGAGGAAGGGAGAGGTGGGGAGGGGGGAGAGAGAGAGAGAAAGAGAGAGAGAAAGAGAGAGAGAGAGAGAAAGAAAGAAAGAAAGAAAGAAAGAAAGAAAGAAAGAAAGAAAGAAAGAAAGAAAGAAAGAATCACTAAGTGAAATATTTGATGAGCTTTTTTCCAGATTCTAGGAAAATTATAAAGATTGTTTTTAGTCTGGCAGGAAAAATTGTAGCAACTTTTAGTTCAGAAAATGATCAAGTTAAAATTACATGAAACTGCCAAGTATAGCAGGGATGCTAATAGTAATAATTACACTGTGCAAAGTATATTAACTTGGAAACATAATAAAATTGCTGTTCCTGCCATTGCATAGATACTGAGTTCAACAATTTCAGGAACCCTAGTACCAGAAGGGAGAAAGTCTTTCTATCCATTTCCTTTGTTCTTTGCTTATAGCCACAAAAAATCTCATTCATATGTCCTGAGAGATCAGGTTGTAAGAATTTTCCTTTCCTCAATTTCCTTCCACTTCATATTAACTTTCTTCTTACATTTGATATCTTTATAACTTTTTTTTTTAATTTAGAAGTTTGGAAATTCTTACTGCTTCAAAAATTATTAGTATTATATTTACAATGTGGTAGTTGCTAAATTTTATCCAAACTGATACTGCTTTTATCATCATATTTGAACAATTAGAATTAGACTTCTAGAATTTTAGAAACTATACAATTATATCTCTTCATGAAAGAAAAGTTGGAAACTATGTGACTACCCAGTGCTAAGTGTTTTCTAAAGAAAACACAAACACACATACATACACATACAACAACAGAATTTTAGTGCTATATATATGAAAACAAATTCAATCTTAAATAAGGTGAGTTAGATATTCAATAATTTAAATATAATTTAATATGTACTTGTTAAACTATTTAAGATGTGTTAATAAAATATTGAATTTCTGTTAAAGAAGGCAGGATTATGCATGGCATTGATTTACCTTCCTTGATTAATATAAGCTTGAAATCCTCATAGATAAGTGAAAATGCCTAGATTAGAGCAAACCATGGAATAAGGTAGAGAGAAGAGCCATGAATACACTATGATCTATTTTACTTGGTGACTATGACTTCATTTTTGGGAGGACCCAACTGCAATCATTTCAACTCTCTAAGACTGAACTCCCATAGTCAAATAATTGAGAAGTATCAGAGAGCAGCATAGAAATATTGGCTTTATAAATCATGCATGTCACACTAGAGCACTTGGAAACCAGAGCTCAGCAGACAAGTTGCCTTAATTCAAGGATAAGTTCTTAAAAGATACCACATTTGCCTCCCAAACACAACTTCATTTTCCTTGGGCCAATCTCTGGTCTAGTCTTGTTTCCTTAACTCTTTTCTTTCAATACAGAAATGTGTTCCACATTATTTTAGGTGAAATATAATGACATAAATCACCAGTGTCATGTAGCTACTGCTGCTCCACTGTTAAAATATGCACTCCAGAAGTAAAATTGTACTGTCAATTTCACCAAACTGGTTTTAAGGTGAAGGAATAATTTAAAAGATATACTTAAAACTTTATACTTTCCTAAATAAGTCTCACTGATCACAAGATTAATTAGTAGTTTTAGCTCTACAGGTCTATCAGGTATTTTGTAATGGATCCTGTGAATTCATTACAATAGACATCTGCTACAATTTTGTAGAGGTTATACTTTCACACCTACAAGAAAGCTTCCCATTTTTCTGTTTCCAGATACCAAACCATTAGTAATTTCACTTTGGTATAAGACAGTCACAACCCATAAATGTATGTACCTTGTGCTCTCAATGTTCTGATGGAGGATTAATATTTTTTTCATAGTTGGTAAGCCCTTTGATTGTATTAAATCATTATTTTATCATCAGCATCATCATCATCACATCAATATCAAGAAAATAGTAAGCATGTACATGTCATGCCCTGATATCTATAGCATAATGTCTATTACCTCATTTATATCTCAGTTATATCTCTTCATTATATCTCAAAATTTCTTTGAGGTGTGTATTGTTATTATCTCCATTGTAGAAATTGGAAAGATGAGACACGGAACTTTAAGTAGCTTGCCAAAGGTCACATAGTAAGTGTCAGAGTTGAAATTCAAGGCCAGACCACTCTGTTTTAAAGTCCAGGCATGAGACACTGCACAGCCTTTCATGACCTGACACAATGAGAATTGTTATTGAAAACAGTGGCTAAATTATTCAGATGAAAACTTGCCTTGAACATTACGGAGAAAAATTCAATAATAAGTGACATTATTAAACAATAATTCTTAGAGAACATTATTTTCTACTTAAATATTGTTTTATTATTTTTTCCAGGTACAAAATTTGACTTTCAAGTTATGTTCAAGTCTGACCTGACAGGGACTCTTTGACTTAGCAGAAGGGTTATATATTTTTTTAAAAGGTTCCTGTAACAAGTCTTGAAAACAGGAAATCTAACTAGTAAGGGATCAAAGATTCTGAGATAATCTGGGAAACTAGGAACTAATGATAATGGTTTGTCAATGTGAAAAGAATAAACTACAGCCCATGGTCTTACAGACTAAGAATGGTTCTTTCCAGCTGGATGCTATCAAAGCTTCAAGTTCTGAATTCAACAAAATATGTAAGTGGGTTATAAAGTACCTTTCAAAATCATTAGGTAATAACTTCATTATTAATTACCACCCACATCTTTTATACTTAGACCAAAGAAACACTTCTCTCCCTTAGGCTAAACCCTGCCAACTTCATTTGAGGTGAGTTTTCTGATACAGAAGAGAAGCAGAGAGTTATCAAAGAGAGATCCAGATACAAATATCAAACAAGAGAGAAAATGCAAAGAAGAAATGCTATTTAGGTTTTCCCACAAGTAGAGTTTACCAGAGTCCTTATCTTTCAAAAGAATGTTTCATTTGGCAACTAGAATTGAGGTCTCTCTTCTGGCTTACTTGCACCTAACATGGAAACAAACATTGTAGAGGCAGATCCCAGTCTGAAGAGTCTGCTGAAAAACTTCCACTGAATGTAGGCAAGTACCTAAAAACAGACCAATGTCAACTCCATGAGACATTCAAAACAGACATCTAATCTCAGGGTCTGCAAACTTTGCTCTTAAGTTTGGATGAGCTTACCTTACCCAAATTGATTTATTGCAATCATTTGAGTTATTTTTTACTGTCATCCAATCTGTCCTCATTATAAACCTCTTTCCATTGTTTGTTTGATTTCTGAAAAATCTATGCTTGTTTGTCTATTTATGTTCTTATTGCCTTTTGTCTCTTGACCCTTTAATCGTTGATTACTCTGGCTTCTCTTTCTTATTCATCTTTAAGCTTCCTGCTGCTTCGTTTTTCCTGCTCTGCTTTCACAAAACTATAGCTTCTTCTGCTATTATCAAAACCTGTCCTAGCTGGTTAGCCCTTCTTCTATATCCCTCATCCTAATATTTGCTCAGAGCTCCAGAGATGAAATTCAAAAGACTTTCAGACACCAGTTCATGGAGCCACATCAAGTCCCCAATTCCACATTTCTAAAATAATAATCTTCAGTTGTTTCCTCATCTCATCAATTTAGGTCCGTTCCTGGATCCACTGTCACCACTAAGAGTGTCTCTGTCTTTCTTGCACACATGGTCCCGGTACTGCACAGAATGTTGGCTCCTACATCATTTTCTTCTTCCATCATTCTACCTTTTCTTGATCTCCCTCTTCCAACCAGTGATTACCAGTTAACTCTAAGTGGAAGGGTGAAAAGAATATTCCTAAGTCAAATTTGAGAAAAAAAAAATTGCTGCTACACTATAGTTTTCTTTGTTTACTTTTAACTCAGAAAATGATGATGGTAAGAATATATAATAATGCATGTATTTTAAAAGATGCTATTGAGTGAAAAGAGAGCATCAGGATAGGCCATCTGATTTTCCACTGTGTGGGGGTCCCTTGTCTCCATGAATTCACCTGGAAACATCTTACAAGTAAACTGAGAAATAGTAAGGGTTGATGATGACTTCAAGTGGGACCAGGGTGCAGGCCTAGTTGCCTCTGTAAAACAGCATATCTGGGTTACTTATGTCTATTTGAACAATGTCTCAGTATTATTTCTCAGTTTTCTTTTTTTTTTTTGAATTGGAGTCTCATTCTGTCACCTAGGTTGGAGTGCAGTGGCACGCTCACGGCCACCGCAGCATCAACCTGCTGGGCTCTGGCGATCCTTCTGCCTCAGCCTTCTGAGTATTTGGAACTACAGGTGCTTGCAGCCATGCCAGGGTTTTTTTTAAAAATTTATTGTAGAGATGAGGTCTTGCCAATTTACCCAGTCTAGTATTGAACCTGTGGGTTCAGGCAATTCACTCAACTTGGCCTCCAAAAGTGTGGGGATGATAGGCTGAGCCACTGAGCTGGCCTCAATTTTCATTTTAAATGACAGATTTTCTAATTTAGATCTTCATTAGTCTTTGTCATTTGTATTAGTAAGTGCCACGGTCTGAATGTTTGAGCCGCCCTGCCAAAGTCCTATGTTAAAAATCCTAATCCCCAAAATGACGGCATTAAGAAGTGGGGCCTTTGAAAGGTGATGATATCCCCAAAACAAAGACTTCATTGATTGTATTAGTGCCCTTATTAGAGGACCAAAGGAACTTTTTCATACCTTCTACCAAGCTGCATGCTCTGCAGCAAGAAAACGTCATCAGTAAACAAGGAAAGCAAATCTGCTGCTGCCTTGCTCTTGGACTTACCAGCCTCGAGAACTGTAAGAAATAAATTTCTGCTTTATATAGGTCACCCAGTCTGTGGTATTTTTGCTACAGAAGCATGAAGAGACTAACACAGTGAGAACTCCTGAATGCCTCCCTTGTATCCTCTCTTTTTATTTTTGTCAAAGTGATCTTACACAAAACAAACCAATGATGCCATTGGAGTCCTAAAAAGTGCACAATGATGTAACAATTAAGTACGAATATTTTGGTGTCTGTCAAATTTATCTGCCTACTGCATTTGTACCTATTCTCTTCTCTTATATGATTCCTCAAAATAAAATTCCATTTTCTTAATAACTGTTTCCTTATTAAAGCCAGGGTAGGTATCTCACAGATATCCTTTGAAAGTACATTGTCAATATCCTGCCTTGCCAATAAAAGAAGGGAGTTGGGCTCTTCCTAAGATTCTGTGATGCACTATATTATGGGTTTTTTTGATATAGTATAACACCTGTCAGCAAACTGAGACAGGAATGAACTTTTTTTTTTCTGATTGTTAAACTTTTCAAGCTTGCATGACTTGATTTTTGTTTTGAATCCTCAGAGTATACAATTTTATTTTTTACAAAAATCTCGGTTATTGTGCTACTGCTTCGATGACCATTTTCCTCATCTCAAATACCTTCAACTTTCCCAAGTATTTGTAACTACATAACTCAGCTCAGAATGTTAACATTTTACAATATTTAAACTTTTAAAAATCATTCCCACAGTACCCATTTGCAGATTCTGAGTAAAGATAAGGAAATTGTCACCTAATGAACTTCATGCCACTTTATTATTTAGTTTTAATTTTCAGAAAACCTTTGACTACTTCCTAATTTTCCACAGTTTTCTGGAAATTAGAGAATGTCAGAACACAGAGGACAATATATCTGACCCTTTGGTGTAGTAGTGGTATAGACAATGATCACAGAATAAATGCTTAAGTTATATTACTCAGTGCCCGGTAACTCTCAAAAGACTTTATGTATATTAAGTAATTTACTCATTACCACCACCCTATGTGGTAGATAATATTATTATAACCATTTTACAAAAGGAAACCTAGGACAAGAGTGGCTATAAAACTTGACTGAGGCCACAGGACTAATAATTGACAGACAAAACGGTTGTTCCAGGTTTCTTAACAATTTGCTGTATCAACCCCCATGTCTAAAATGCAAATTGCCTTACATACGTAGATTAGATTTGAGTCACTGTTTGGATTTCTTTATGTTTTTCCCTGTAAAACTCATCCTCTAATGTGGATAACCAAATATTTGCTTTACAATATGTTCAAGCAAGTCTAATCACATGTTTATTGGGGTATGGGAACATATCATGTGTTGATAATTTATTTTCTACACTTTTATTCAGTCCCCTGTACTGTACACATGCATGGCCATTCCGTGAAAATATGGAAGTTAAGTATTTGATCAAAAGTTCACAGAACACATCTGTGACTCAAAGATCTTTAAATAAATTAGCAATCACCTTGTCTTCTTCGAAAAATATTGCCTCTGCCTTTGCAAAGTTTTCGTGCCAATATCAGGTCCCACATCTGGTTTCCCATGCTCTTACTTTCACGGGGTTTAAATACTGCCACAAGGGCAACCCCAAACATGTGGAGCTCAAAATTGCATAAATCTCAAATACAGGAAAGTGTACCATTGTCTCCTTCTGAGCTTTCTCTTCATTACCTTTATGGCAACATGTAGAACACAAATTGAATAATCCTATAATAGGTCATCTAAACTGGACTGCATATTTGAGAGTAAAATGAGATGCTTTTAAGAATAACAGTGGAACAACAGATATAAACTGATCATTTTTTAGGTGTAGAAACTAATGGTCACACTAGGAGTCAGAAAATCAACAAATACATAAATATGGTTACAACCAGCTCTGACTCATTATCTCATATCTGACCAGTGGACATGCCTTAGTTCACAGATGAGTCATCAGTCTCCAGGTGTGACAAAACAAGCTTGAAAAACCTTTAGCTACACACACACACACACACACACACACACACACACACATACAATCTCCAACAGTTCTATCTTCTTTATCTCCAGTTTTCATACTGGTTAATTTGTCACTTATTATCGAGAAATTTAATCGCTACACCATTTATAGCTATTCTTGGTTTGGAATTTAAACCCACTGTGTATCTCTAATCTATTTTTCAATTTAATAAATTTGCTAGATTTCAAATCACATTTCAATGAGGTGTTCTTGCCTTGTTTTCAACCTCCATTTAATGCTTACACTAAAATTGAACAACCGGTAAGCACTTCTGTCAAGATTTAATAACTTCATCTGAATTCCTGTTAGACCACCATTCATAGCTAAACACTTAGGTAGACTCTAGTTGAGGTCTCATTGCTGGGAGCTAAATACATACTGATTAAGAGAGAAGCAGCCCTGGGGCATGTTACTGATCAAATGCATCATCATCTATATGCAGACATTTGTATTGACAAAAAAGATAACAATTTAATAACTAGCAGACTCAGGAAGGAGATAAATGATATAACTTATTGGAGAGCAAGATCTCAAATACATAGAAGAAAAGAAAACAACTGTTTCAAACGTGTTGGCAGATCACTAAAGGTAAAACTCACATGACCTGGCTTTGATAAACACGATGAAGTAGCATATTGAAACTGTGAATGGATTTCACTTACTTTTCTACACTGAACATCATTGTCTATTTTTCAATAGTGAGTTAGGTATTTGTGAACAGCGAGTTGTGGGCGTTGAAAACTACCACCCTGGACTGTATTTTTAGTTAAGTGGAATAGGGACGTGAAAAGTCCTTTCTACTCTGACCAAGTCAAATGATTCTGCCACTATTGCATTACAGTTGGCTTTCCTAATTAGAAGAGATAAGGAAGCTTAGGAGTTTAATCAGAATTCCTATCAAAAATGGAAATGACTTTAAATGATGTCCTGTGAGACACAGGAAATGGTGAAAGCATAAGGTAAATAGGTGTAAAATATTAATAAGTGCAATCATTTGGGGGTACAGGTCAGAAAAATGACACTAGACTTTTTCTCTGTGAAGTTGACACCTCATCCAGAGCACACTAGAAAAAGAAGCAAATGGATTTGGGCTCTATGTAACTTTTCACCAGTCAGAGCTACTCAAAGATGAGATACTGGCATTTCATTGTTGTAGATATTCATATAATTCCGGTGACTGCCAGATGAGAACACTAGAGTGAGGACTGAAAAACAGTAGACAGGTTATGGAGCACAGAGCCACTGGGCCTTTTTAATATGAGAGTCTCTACTCTCACCCTCCCTTAATAACCAAAGGAAAATGCGAAATGCTTGAGGAAATTTAGTGTCTTTTAACAAAAATGTATGATGATAAGGATGATTTTGTGAGGTAAATAAATAAATAATTTACATGCCTTCCTCCCAAAAAATAAGTTGAAGAAGTGCTTAAAAACAATATCCAGGAGTTAAGTAGGTTTAGTTTTGAGGTAAGCAATCAGCTGTTAGTTGCTTCTACAGATGATTGAATAAAAAAATACTTAAAATAAAGGAAGTAATTTAAAGTATGTGAATTAAAAACTTCTCAGTTTAAGTGGGTGTACAATATTGAATCTGCCTGACATGAAAATCTACTAATAAAGAATAATCATGTGTCTATTTTGGTTAGATAAAACTCTGTTATAGCCAGGCCGGTGGCTCAGCCTGTAATCCCAGCACTTTGGGAGGCTGAGGTGAGTGGATTGCCTGAGCCAGCAGGTTGAGACCTGCCTGGGCAACTTGGCGAGACCTCATCTCTACAATAAATCAAAAATTAGCAGGGCGTGGTAGCGCCTGTAGTTCCAGCCAGGCGTAGTAACACCTGTAGTTCCAGCTACGTGGAAAGCTGAGGTGGAAGGATCTCCGGAGCCCAGCAGGTCAAGGCTGCGGTAGCTGGGAGCGGCCACTGCACTCCAGTCTGGGTGACAGAGTGAGATTCCAACTCAAAAAAACCCAAAAAGCAAACAAACAAACAAACAAAAAAACTCTGTTATAAGTATGCTGCAACACATTAAATACTGGATATATTTATAATGGATTTGCACCTAGGCACAGGTTGCTCTAAAATGTTTCTTTTGATACATTTTGCAAAGAATGACAACATAGGTGGAAACAACAACCCAATAAAGCGTTGGGTAATTATTAGTATGTCTACTGAGAATTTGCTACCAATATGTCACAGATGAATTGCTTGCAAAATATGTACTTGGCAGGATATCCAGTCAGAAAGTAGGCATCCTCTCCCTAAACAGTTTACTAAGCATAGTGTTCATTCAGTGAACAGGCACAGAATTTGTAAGACATGAGTTTAAATTTCTCCTATGTAATCTTGAGAATATGTCTTAGTTTTTTTTTTTCTAAAATTATTTTTCTAGAAGATAAAATATTTTGCCAAGATTCCCAGAGTGAGTCCGGATTGTGTTTTTATTTGTTGAGCAATGAGAATTCTGGCTTATGTGAGGTTACCAGCATCTCTACATTCCTGGGCTCGGTGAATGATGGGATATTTTGCATCAAGGGAGAGGAGAAACTGAGTATTTCCTCTCAGACAATGAGGTGTCCGCCTACCCTTCATCATCCAGGAGTAAGCACACAGCATCTACAGACTTAGGGAGCGTCTAGTCTATTTTTTAGAAATATTTATATGAGATGAAGTTATAACAAGCTCAAAAAGTGTTTTCAAAGTGAAATATGTTTAGAAAACTGCAAAGGTAAAATTTGCTCTGAACTTTTATATACTAAGAGGCACCTTTTAGAAATTCCTGAAGTATTAATGTACATGATGAGAGTCTGAAGAAGGTTAGTGTCACTTCCAAAATGATAATTATTGGGAGACCAAAATATTGTCTTATAATCTATCCTTCCTGGTGCTATATTGGCCCTGTATGCAGAGTCATGGTTAAGCACTTGAGCAAAAGTCAAATAATATCTACCACTTTTGTAAAGTATCTGGAGCGAGGATGACAGGGAGACCTTAAAATAATTTCATTACAGATCAAATATTCCCTTGTTGATGGGAGTGTAAACTAGTACGACCTCTGTGGAAAACAGTTTGAAGATTCCTAAAGATCTAAGAAATTGAGCTTCCATACAACCCCACAATTCCCCTGCTGAGAATATACCTAGAGAAACTCAACTCACTCTAAGGAAAAGATACCTGCACACACGTTTATTGCAGCATTGTTCACAATAGCAAAAATATAGAACCAACCGTGCTGCCCATTGAAAGAGGACTGAATTTAAAAAATGACCATATATATGACAGAATATTATATAGACATAGAGAAGGACAAAATTATGAACTTTGCAGCAACTTGATGGACTTAGAGTCTATAATACTGAGTGATCTATCACAGAAACAAAGAACTGAGTGCCACATGTTCTCACTCATAGGGGAACCTTGAACGATTATCAGAATACTATAAGAAAGGGATTGGCAGTAGTGGGAAACTGCCAGGGGTGGTGGTGGGGGGGCACGCCTCATTTACAAGGGTACTTGCATAATGAGCATTTGTATACCTAACCCTGAATTGTACTCCACATCTTTAAAATTAAAAAAAAAAAGTCAAATGTTCCTTGATACCTGGAACATGTTTGATTTTATCAACTTTGAAAATGAAAAAAATAATAATAATTAGATCGGGTATAATGCATCTTTTTAAACATGTATATTTTATTACATATATATTCCAAAATCATTGTTAATTTATTGCAAAATAAAACACAGAGACAGAAAAACACACAAACAAATCAATACCTTATTGAACTGCTATGTCAGGACCTATTTCAAGAAAGAGATTGTACAGGTACCCCAGAAACAAATATAATTATTTTGTTTTATAAATCCTTACTTGCTTTTTTAAACTGTTATATTATTTTCTCTTTGAACCCCAAACTAGAGCATTGTTTCTGCTTCCTAATCATTTTATTATATTTATCTATCTATCCTACTTTCTTTTCAGATTTTGCTCTCCCTCTCTCCCTCTCTGTCCTTCTTGTATCTTCCTCCCTTTCTCCCTCCCTCCCTCCCCCGCACCCCTCTTTCGCTGTCTCTCTCTCACACACACACACACACACACACACACACACACACACACACACACACACACTCCTGGTCAAATACTAATCTG
The DNA here is from genome assembly GCF_000164805.1 of Carlito syrichta. NCBI lineage: Eukaryota > Metazoa > Chordata > Mammalia > Primates > Tarsiidae > Carlito > Carlito syrichta. The sequence continues at coordinate 113,373 of NW_007245639.1, forward strand.
CATTCAGAACATTCAGAAGCCCAGGTGGCTCAATTGCCAGTAGACAAAGCAACCAACATTCTGACTGGTCCCTCCTGAAATTCAAGACATCCGGGCTCCGTGGCTCAGCCTATAATCTGGCGCCTTGGGAGGCTGAGGTGAGTGGATTGCCTGAGCCCTCGGGTTCGAGACCCGCCTGGGCAGCGAGACCTCATCTCTACAATAAATCAAAAA